>NC_090271.1:5795833-6100000 GCF_040414725.1 Anabrus simplex
CACAAAAGTTAGAACTTAGAACCGACCATAATAAGTATAAAAATTATAACTACCTACAGAATATGCAGAGCAAAGTTTGAAAATTATAATTTAAGACTACTATAACCTTTACAGTCACAGCTGTTTGGGGTTGAAGAATACTTGGTTTGTCCAATTCTACCAAATAATTAGGCTATGGCTTCTAATTTATGATGACCGGGCGAGTTGGCCGTGCGGTTAGGAGCGTGCAGCTGTGAGCTCGCATCCGGGAGATAGTGGGTTCGAACCCCATTGTTGGCAGCCCTGAAGATGGTTTTCCGTGATTTCCCATTTTCACACCAGGCAAATGCTGGGGCTGTACCTTAATTAAGGCCACGGCCGTTTCCTTCCCATTCCTAGACCTTTCCTGTCCCATCGTCGCCATCAGACCTGTCTGTGTCGGTATGACGTAAAACAAACAGCAAAAGTAGCTAATTTATAATGGCAAAATACTACATATTTTCTTTCATTGGTAGAAGTATTTTATAAGCAATTTAAATGCAGTGCTTAATTACTATCAATTAAAGATATTATTCACGTGTAGATAGTTAATTTACTGTTTGCTGTTACACATATGAAGAAATTTACAAAGAGCGGATTACATTCTATGTGCGGCACAGAAGTATTAGGCTACAAGTTTATCAGTATTTTTGATGTAGCTAAATCTTTGTGAATACAAATTAGGTTCAATATCTATCAATGAGTACAATAAACAGTACCGGTACCTACGCTGTGGGAGGAAGTCGTCTTCACGATAATGCAGACTGCACACTGTCATGTATCGCGTAATGCGTTTTCCAATGGACAGCGCGGAAACCCATCTTTTTCTCTGAACTTTTTGTACAGGAAAGTAGTGAAGAGATTTCGCATCCGTTTTATACGATTTGCAACCGTATGCAGAGCAGTGCCTCCTCAAATTTGACAATTTTCTTTCTGTTTCCATCACGACGTCAATGCTTCGCCATGTAAATAAGCTTCACCAATCACTATGTTGCAGCTTCAACATTCTACCGCATGGCTGCGCCATCCAACTTTTCTAGCGTCAATAGAAATGCATTCTAATCATAACACTGCACATTAACCAATTGAAATGTATTATTACTCAAAACAATGCGCACATCCTGATTATACCCCATATTCATAGTTGCAAATGAATGTCTTGCGCCATTTCAGTGAATAGCTCTTTGCAAAATATTGATTATTAATAAGAGTGCACTTTAAAATAAATAGTTTTTACGTACTTCGTTTTCTTACTTTATACTCAATTTTATAGTTTTTTCTTAGTTTTATAGTTTTTCTTCGTTTTCTTACTTTATACTCAGTTTTCTAGTTTTTTCTTAGTTTTATAGTTTTTCTTCGTTTTCTTACTTTATACTCATTTTTATAGTTTTTTCTTAGCTTTATAGTTTTTCTTCGTTTTTTTACATAGTCTTAAGTGCTAAAATAAAAATACAACATGAACAGAAAAAATAGATCTTTAGTGTGGGACCATTTTGAGAAAAGAACTCCGGGCACAGCATTATGATTACTGTGTAAAAGTGAATTTAAGTATAAAAATAACACTTCAAACTTGAGAGATCATCTGAAGCGCAAACATGTAAGTGTATTCAGAAGTGAACGAGAAGGAGCAAGAGATCCAGATGATCAACTCAGTGCAACTCCTAGTCACAGTACAAGGACAGAACATGTTCCCTGTGCTCCAGTAATTCCATCTTCATCAGCAGGATTAACAGGCATGATTAGAAGAGTTCCTGCTCTTCAATTAACACTTGCTGGAAGTGTTCAGTCAAGAGAACTGTCTGAAGAAAAACTAAATAGAATTAATATGGCATTGTCTGAAATGATTGCAACAGATTTGCAACCATTATCTGTAGTCGACAACAAAGGGTTTAAGAAATTAATTAAGGAATTGGAACCCAGATATTCACTTCCAAGTCGTAGAGTTTTGAGTCGTTCACTACTTCCAGACCTCTACCAGAACATCCAACAGTCTGTTCAAGATGAACTTAATACAGCACGTTATGTGTCTGCAACAACTGATATCTGGACGTCCTCAAGTAACACTTCACACATGACAGTAACAGCTCATTTTATTAATAATGAATATGAGCTGAAATGTTATGTTTTGTCTACAGTACAGCTCACAACCAACCATACTGGCACTTACTTAGCAGCTGTTCTTAGAGCTATATTTGAGCAGTGGAATATAATGTCTAAGTTGGTGGCAGTGGTAACTGATGGTGGAGCCAATATCAAATCCGCTGTCAGCATTCTAGGACTGTCTCATCTACCTTGTGTAGCACATCTGCTTAATTTATTTATCCAGCATGCATTGACAGATACTCAGGAACTAGTGTCCTTCAAGCAAGCAGGGCAATAGTATCTTACTTTAAATCTAGTGTTCTTGCTTCTGACAAACTCAAATCAGTTCAACTTCAAATGGGACAGACTGATTTGAAAGTAAAGAAAGATGTAATAACAAGGTGGAACTCTGTCTATTACATGCTTCAGAGGCTGCTTCAAATCAAAAAGGCTTTATCTGCAGCATTGGTATCATTGCCAGGTAGTCCAATGGCATTAACAACAGATCAGTGGAAAGTAATTGAAGACTGTGTCTTGTTATTGAAACCTATGGAACTTATGACTACAGAATTGTCTGGCCAAAAGTACCCAACCCTATCCTCGATCATCCCTTTAGTAAGAGGGATCCAAATAAGCATTACAGGAAAAACTGCAAGTATGGCTATCGGCAGATCCCTACAAGAAACATTACTGTTTGAAATAAATAAAAGGTTGGGGAAAGTTGAGAAAATGGATCTACCGTCTGCTGCCACAATGTTAGATTCCCGTTTCAAGAAAGCAGGATTTGGAGTAGACAGTAACGCAGAAAATGCAAAAAAATTTATAACAGATGATTTAGCTGCTCTCTTCCAATCAAGAATGAGAATGAATACCCAGTGCCCTACCGACCAAGACATTCAAGATAATGTTGCAACAGATGTGTATCCTGATGACAATGAATGTCTCCTTGGATGAGTAGCAGATCATATGAAAAATGAGAATCCAGTGAGTAATGCCATTATCATGTTTAGGCAGTATCTTGACCAACCATATGAGGACAGAAGAAAATCCCCACTTGCTTTCTGGAAGAGTAAGAAGTTGGTGATGGAAGAACTCAGCAGATTAGCTGAGAAGTATTTGTGTATTCCTGCAACTTCTGTCCCATCTGAAAGGGTATTTTCAAAAGCAGGCCAGATCATGAGTGAGAGGAGGAACAGGCTAAAAGGGAAGAATCTGGATATGTTGCTATTTCTAAACATGAATTTGTAAATGTGACAAGGAGAGACACCCTCAAGAGGTAGGCAGCTGTCCTTTATAAAGGAAACCAAAAACATTCAGCCTGTCAATTAATCTGAAGACAAAACATTAGTAAAATTGATGTTATATTTTTAATATTAATATGTTTGCTGTAATGTATAGCAGTAATTAATATTCTTTCTTTTCAAGGGTAGCTATCCAGTGATGATCCCTTTTCATTTTTATTAATTCATTGATGTGTAGATGATTGTGTACATAATAGGAAGAATAATTAAGTATTGGAATAATTTACCAAGGGAGATGTTCAATAAATTTCCAAATAATTTAAATTTAAGATAGACGAGGCTAACAACTAACTGGAAATCTGCCCCCTGAAAGAAAACACTAAATTCAAATCATTGGTGATTGATTGATTTTTGATATTTCTGAATGTATCTATACTGCTAATAATAAGAATTGGCGTCTGACATTTCTTAGAGGGAGGTCCGTTTACTGCCTGCCGAGGCGGGATAAAGGGAGTGGCTGTGTGGTTGCCATGGAAACGAGGGTGGGGCGACTGCGGTTGTCATGGAGATAACACTTCAGGGTAGCTCGTCTTACTGGGAGTTGCCAAACCTGTCACTGTCACTGATAAGAACCTGATTGTTTGCATAAAAGTGATCGCAAATGGGACGACACCGCCTGGCCAGGTAGTCTACAACAGATCACAGCGGTCAGAATAAAGGAGGGAAGAAGTGAGCCGGAAGCGAGGGGTATGTAGGAAGGAATGCTGGAATGTGGCAACATCGTGAAATGGCACGTGTAGTGCTCCTCCCTCCAACCTTACCTGTCAGACGCCAACTCTTATTATTAGCAGTATAGATATAAACATGACTTCTTAGGTATATTTGTGTCTTCGTAATATCCATAGATATACTTTATTTTCTAGTTTGGTTGTGTGAATTGTGATAAAGTAGGCCTACAAAAAATACAGCAATTAGTTGACATTGTACTTTAAGGAGGCTACTGTTAGGTACACTTAAAAATGTAGATATTACTCCCAAATGTAATTACTGTATATAATGTACAGGTACGGGTACTTGATTTTATATTTTATTTTCAGTTGGCCATGTGAATTGTGATAAAATAGGCCTACAGAAAATAGAGCAATAACTTACCATTGTACTTAAAAGTGGCTACTGTTAGGTACACTTAAAAATATAGGCATTATTTTTCCAAATATATGTAATAACTGTTTACAATGCACATGTACCTAATTTTCTACTTTATTTAGAGATGGTCTAGTAAATTCTCATAAAGTAGACGTACAAAAAGTGCAGCAATATCATTGTACTTCAAAGTGTCCGCTGTTACCTTTAAACATGTAAATGTTGTTGTTGTTGTAACCTATGGTTTTATTGGGAAGTAATTCCAATACAAAACTGATATCTCTAAACAACAGTAATATACAAATAACATTAATAATGTACAGATGTATTAGGAAACAGACTCTTGTTTCATCTTGTTCTTGGCCAACCAGTATAGGACTGGGTTGGGTTGAGTCCTGTGTTCTGCAGTAGGTGTTTCGAGTCCATCATTGACCCAGTAATTTTGCAGATGGTACACTTTTCTGTCGGGTAAATTTTGATTCTAGCTAGATGGGCAGCTAAGCAGTCACGTCCTGCTTCCAATCTGAAGATCGCCACTGCTTCTTTCCTCAGCTTGCTTTTATTTTTGTCTGAGAGGTCATTTATTTTTTTCCATTTCTTATTGCAGTAAGTTGGGT
The DNA here is from genome assembly GCF_040414725.1 of Anabrus simplex. Lineage (NCBI taxonomy): Eukaryota > Metazoa > Arthropoda > Insecta > Orthoptera > Tettigoniidae > Anabrus > Anabrus simplex. Next base: position 5,800,935 of record NC_090271.1, read on the forward strand.
AGTTTCTTTCTTCCAATTTTCAAGGTTTTTATTTGTGATTATCATCTTGATTGAGTTAGCTGCCAGAGGTTTGTTCTCATCTAGGTACTAGTGCCTTTTCTTGCTAGTTTATCTGTCACTTCATTGCCTTCTACTTCTACATGTGTGGGGATCCATTGTAAAGTGATGTTTCACTTTAAAGTTTTTAATTTTGTTAGTAGGTATTTAATGTCATGAATTCTTGATGAATGGGTTTTGATATTTGAGGATACTGCTTGTATGGCAGCTAGAGAATCTGTGAGTAGGACTGCTTTTTCAAATTAATTGACTCTATAAATTAGATGTTGTAGGTCAAGACAAATGGCTTCTATTTCTCCATCGAAGTTGGTGTAAATATTACTTCCAAATATATGTTATTACTGTGCACAATGTAAAGGTATTTGATTTTATACTTTATTTTCAGTTGGTCATGTGAGTTTTTATAAAGTAGGCATATGGAAAATAGAGCAATAAGTTAATATTGTACTTAAAAGTTGCTACCAGTACTGATAGGTACACTTAAAAATGTAATTTTTTCCAGATATATGTAATAACTGTGTACAATGCCCAGGTACTTAATTTTCTACTTTATTATCAGATGGTTATGTAAATTATCATAAAGTAGGCCTACAGGAAGTGCAGCAATATCATTGTACTTTAAAGTGTCCACTGTTACATTTAAATATTACCTCCAAATATATGCAATTACTGTGTATAATGTAAAGGTACTTGATTTTATACTTTATTTTCAGTTGTTTATGTGAACTGTGATGAAGTAAGCCTACAAAAAATAGTGCAATGACATTTCAAAGTGGCTACTGTTAGGTAATACCAATATAAATGGTCCATTATTGGACATGATAAATTTTCCAGCTAACTCATTCCTGGTTGCCAGTGTTTCACCCCAGTGTGCTACGTTGGGCTCATCAGTTGGTAAATAGCACACCCACCAAGACGCATGGCTAGTGCATACCATGGAGGCCAGTGCGTAGCCATATGGCCAGGCAGGCATCAATTTTTCGTAATGAGACAGTCTCTCATAGTGCATTGGCACTGCCGGTGGCTCCAAGTAGCCTACGCAGTGGCCTCCACGGTATGCTCTAGCCATGCGTCTTGGTTGGTGTGCTATTTACCAACTGATGAGCACAACTTAGCACACTGGGGTGAAACGTTGGCAACCAGGAATGAGTTACCTGGAAAATGTACTCATTCGGGACAAATATTTCAGGTTCCCTATGGGAATCACTATCTATATCATACTTTTTGGTACACTTAAAAATATAGGTATTACTTCCAAATATAGGCCTATATAATTACTGTGTGGAATGTAAGGATCAAGGGTATAGGTGTTTGGTACAGTTGTAAAATTATTTTGTACTTTTCCATTTTCCATATGACAATCTTATAAGCTGCATGAAAATTTGTGTTGTACGACATGATTTGTTAACCATTCGATGTCCACAGAATTCGTGGTTTTATCCGTGATAATAACCTATTTAATTTATGATCCATCTTAAAAATTTACAATGCAAAGGATTTTGTCCTAACCTAACAGTTACTACTCGCAACCTTTTTGTAAGAATTTTAGGTTATGGAATATCACAAATTAAATGTAATAATACAGCTAAAATGGGCTACTTTTAATTTATTATTACAGAAAATGTCCTATGTTTAAACCTAATTCTTAAGTGTCATTTGTGAATATATTACTATTTCGCGGTATATTATAGGTATATATTTGAAGCTTCACTGAAATATTACGTGTTCAATGGGTTTATTTCATTGTTTACGCGATCACGTTAGTCATTTTCTTCTGGACTCACGAATAAAGCGAATGAAAATAACAGGAAAAGTAACTGGAAACTATCGAATGTAATGCTCCTTAAAGCCGTAAACAACTTACAGAAACCGAATGCAAGGCTAGCGATTGTAGCGAAGAACCGAATGAAAACAATCGAATGAATATTCGATAGTTTTCTTGTAGAAGCGAATAGTATTCGATTGTTAAAAGTATTCGATAGTGCCCACCACTACATCGGAGCGCGTTGTAAAACAGCATTTTCATACCGCTGCCTCCTTGATTCGCACCAGTTCGCAATATTGGGAGAGTTAACAGTCGATTAGTTAACATTTCACAAAAAAAGTTTGATGAAACACAAGAAACCTAACAAGATGTTAAATTTCTAACTCCGTATTAACTAACTACTTGTTAGTATATATTTAACATGTGTTGATGAAACCGGGCCTAAGGAGTTTTCTCCAACACCATAGTTCAAATGCATCTATTCTTCGGCGCTCAGCCTTTCTTACTGTCCAGGTTTCGCTTCCGTACATTGCTACTGGGAAGACCACAGCCTTCACTATACGAATCTTCGTTCTTAAAGTTACGTCTCTACTCTTGAAAACGTTATCAAGGTTGGCCATTGCCTTCCTCCCAAGGAGCAAGCGTCTCTTAATTTCATGGCTGCAATCGCCATCAGCAGTTATTTTGGAGCCCAAGTAGATGAAACTAGGAACAACCTCCATTGTTTCACCATTTATATGCCAGGAGGTGATAGGTTTAGTTGCCATGATCTTTGTTTTCTTGACATTCAACCTTAGTCCAGCTTTTGCACTTTCTTCTTTCACCTTCATTAGTAGATACTTAAGTTGTTCTTCACTTTCTGCCAACAGGGTGGTGTCATCAGCATATCTAAGGTTATTTATATGTATCCCACCAATTTTAGCTCCAGTTTCTGTTTCATCTAATTTGGCATTCCTCATCACATACTCTGCATATAAGTTGAATAAGTAAGGTGACAGTATGCAGCCTTGACGTACACCTTTCTCAATCTTGACCCATTCAGTTGTTCCATATAGGGTTCTCACCGTAGCTTCCTGATCAGAGTAGAGATTTCTCATAACGCAAATAAGATGATCTGGTACTCCCATAGTCTTGAGTACTTGCCACAATTTACTGTTGTCGACACAGTCAAAGGCTTGAGCATAGTCAATAAAGCATAAGTATGGGTCTTTCTGGAATTCTCTTGCTTTCTCCATAATCCAGCGAATATTAGCAATTTGATCTCTGGTTCCTCTGCCTTTGCAGAAACCGGCTTGTTCTTCAGGTAGTTCTCGATCTACATACTGCCGAAGCCTATTTTGCAGGATCTTGAGCATAACCTTACTAGCATGCGATATAAGTGCGATTGTTCGGTAGTTTGAACATTCTTTAACGCTGCCCTTCTTTGGAATTGGGATGAACACTGCATCCTCTCCTAGGATTTTGAACAGTTCTGCTGGGATTCCATCGTAACCACTTGCCTTATTGTTTGCAATACTTTCTAGGGCCCACGTGACCTCACTTTCTAAGATATCTCGTTCTGGCTCTGACAACAGAGTAACTTCATCAGGAGTATTCCCATCTTTCCTATACAAATTGCCTACATATTCCTTATTGAAACGCATACTCTGTTATTGTGTTTATTAGTCTATTAGTTACCCAAGTACAGAATTTCAACTTCCTACATTAATTTTAACCCGTGCCAACGGGGCCTAAACGTTTTAGAAAATAGCTGCTTAAGGGGTCACTTAAATGTAGTTGTAGATGATCACTCAAAACAATTATTTTAGAGAAATATAAATGAAAACAGAAATTTATGTAATGCTCTTGTAAGTAACAAAAAAGATACAATTTTTATAGTTATTCATTTGGATATTTCCTCTTCAAAGTCTCTTCAAAGTAAATTTTTCTATGTTCTTGCACACAATGTAACAAGAACTGCTTCTGTTCTTCATCTGCGATAATCAAACCATGGAAGTCTGTCATCAGTCCAACAGCTCTTTCAGCTGTGTCATTAACTGCTTTTGGGCCGATGACCTTCAATGTTAGGCCCCTTAAAACAACAAGCATCATCATCATCATCATTAACTGCTTTTAAGGTAGAAACCTTCTTTTTAGCTTGCACAAACGCCACGTTGTCTTCTCATGAAGATACAATTTCTTGAAGGGAACCACTGTCAAGTTTCAGTCGTGAAAATAAATCTTTACTCTTGACAGAAACAAAATCCCTCAAAGATTTCCCCGAAACAAGATAAAAAATACTTGTAGTGTCTATAAATAAAACAAATAAGTTCTAAATTAAATACCAGATTAAACACTACTAGTCTACTATGTACCGTATAGAGAGTCAGACATCTCTTCTCTCGATGGAACATATCTCTTTCCTGAATCACCAAAGCTTTCTTTTCGTAAGTTTTCTACAATGTTTCCTTTAATCTGCTTATCATCTTCATTATCAAAAATTGAAAGGATGGCTATTTCGTCTGACAAGTACCACAAGTGTTGACTGAACTTGTTTAAAGCCGCATTGGAAATCAACTTGTCAACTTTCTCGTAATCTTTTAAGGTCTTTAAAAAAAAAAATCTTGATTCACCGCTTTTATTGCCAAACTACATTCAAGCCAGGGCTTCACGTAAACTGCCACAATGAATAAACAAACATCTTGTAAAGCTTGTTTGTCCTTAACGCTCATTTTAAACTGGGACTTCAGTAAACACATTTTTAAGGAGTAAAATATTCCTTGCCATCCATCGTGCTTGATGGATTGCACCAGGAGGTCTGATTTTTATTTTATTTTTAATGTCTCCACCCAGAAAAACAATAGCGAGTTGTATGAGCTTGCGATAATCATTCGTACAGTCGATTTTGCCAGCTCATTATAAGAAAAGTCACCAATTCAATAATATTTGCCTCGCAGAGATGATGTTGGACAAAATCAGTGCACGGTTCGATGACACTAGGATTAATATTCTTTCAGTTGTCTCTAAACTTTTTGAACAGCGGAATATCAGGACTGCTAGTGATTTGTTGGATCTTTGATTCAAACACACTTTTGAGCACCAGTTCATAAATATGATGGCGGCAAGGAAAGAGTAACAACTCTCATTCTAGTTTTTGCTCTAAAAGCACACAAGCTCCGTTAAAGCGTCCTGTATTAGATGCTGTTGTATCACAGCACATTATTTGTACCTTATCATCCAGGTTCCAGTCATGAAAGGCATTTGACACTGCTTTTGCTTGCTCTTTGCTGGAAGACTTGTCTAACTTTTCCAAGAACCTATATCAGCTGCTGATGATGATGATGCAAAAAGGGCGTCGAAACTAGTTCTGATTGAAATATATGTTGTAATTTCATCTAAACAACACTTTATGTATTGAATAAGGTGGATCCAGATTATAATAAAAGTCGTAACGTCAGCACAGCAAGAAGTTGTTCTTCCTCGTCATATGAAATAATAATTGGTAGGCGTTCTTTAGAACTTCTTACGTCCAGAGCAGGTAACAATTTTCCATCCCAATGAACTGTAACTACTTCGGGCACATTATTCTGAAAATCGGATTTAATGGATCTTCTTTTCTCATTTGTGTTCGAACGCGTTGAATAGAAGATTTGTTGATCGGGTAATTGTCAGAACTAAGACCAAGTGCTTCTACTACAGACTGAATTATATAAACAGAATCTCTGATGCTTAGTTGACATCTGTCTAAAGTTGCAACTAATTTAGATGTGATAAAATCTTTTCTTCCAGACTTTCTTCAGAGCTTGGGTTCCAGAGCACTGTTTTGCCCTGCAACTGCAGGATTAAATAATTTGTACACTTCGATGAAAAACATGTTAGTATCTTTGACGCTTGTGTGCTTCGAGAGCTTAGTTATGCATTTAAGAATACACTGCTTAAATTGCACCTTAATTTCCTCTTCCTTTGTATTGTTTCTGCAACTCTCCAGCAGGTTACTTGTTTCCAATGGAAACTCTGTCAGCACACCTCTTCAATTCTCCACAAATAGTGGAAAGATCATCTCACAACTTGTGAGCATACATATAGGATGATCCCTCCAGTACTGCGAATGCTGCATTAATTTTCACAGATATCTGTGAAACAAACTTTATCTGAACTTTCAGCGAGGGAAGCATATCCTGATCTCTAAACATATCCAACACTGAATGACCATTGCTATTTAGGAAATTCTCATCAAGAGGGCTAAATAATTCGAGCAGGGATGTGAAGTACTTGTCAAGATACTGAACTGAGCAAACCAAGAGTTCCATCGGGTGATGGCAGGAGCTGGGAACAACAATGCATTCAAATCAGGAAAATTGTCTTGCAAAAATTTAGATAGGAGTTCCTGCAGAGGAGAAAAACCATCTTAAATTTTGAAACCAAATTGTTCAATGTGACAGCTCCTTGAGATTAACATTCCCCACAAGATGCAACGTATGTGCAAAGCACTGGAAGTGAAGAAGGATGATCTCCAATCATCTGAAATGCCTGGAAACATGTACCTACGTATCTAACAGAGTTTGACACTAAACTCAGCACGTTTTCACAATCAATATTATAGTCTTTGAGAGCATCAGTGACAGCTTGGCTGCACGTTGTCCCGTGGACAGCATCCAAAAATGAATGGCTTGCCAAATAAACTTGTTCTGCAGTTGGCGTGATTGTCCTGAATAGAAGAGCAAAGAAACATCGGCCTTGGTTGTCCGACGTCTCATGTTGAAATCCATGTATATACTTTGCTACTGATGAAGATTTCTGTTCATAAGTCTTGGATTCCCTGTCACCACCTCTAGTCTCTACAGGAACATGAAGTCCATCCCTTTTAAACCTTTGCCACGAACCTGCTACGCAGACGTAGCAGGGGGAGAGGTGATACTCCCACGTGGCGCATCTCAGGTGGCGGATAGGGGGGCCCTAACCGGCTTGCCGGCGGACTTGAGGGAAATAAAATACCTCTCGCGGACGAAACACACACCCCCTGTGGGTGGGGACGCAGACGAATAATACATCCACGGTATCCCCTGCCTGTCATGAGAGGCGACTAAAAGGGGCGACCAAGGGATGATTGGATCGGAACCATGAAACTACTTGTGAAACTACGCAGGGAACACCATGGGTCGTTATTACTTGCGCGTAGTACCACTTTGTTAGGTACCAAATAGGTTTGTGATTAGTAGCAGTCAGGAGCACCGTGTGGTCAGGCTTTTATGGTACCTGTGATTAGTAGCACTATATGAGCGACACCAGGGTTCTGGCTTTCCTATGATTAGTACCCACTATATAAGGAACACCACGGCATAGTACGAGTCCCTGTGGTTAGTACACGTATGTGATGAAAACCATAGGTTTGCATTGCCTGTAAATGGCGCCGCTATGTGTGAAACACCATAGGTCTGTATTACCTGTGCGAATTTCATTACCTGTGAGTAGTACCATAATGTGTGGAATACCACGAGTCTACGATACTGTTGATTAGTACCGCACCATGTCAATTACCATGCTTCTACTTTCCAAGCGATAGGTACCATTATGAGAGTGCGATGACCTATATTTTGGACCCCTTTAGCTTGCAAGCATCATCGATTTAATATTAAGCTATAGAAGCAGCCCCTTGGTCAGTATTACTATTGTCAGTTTCTGAGACTGAGGCATTGCGGGTCGTCTCCACTGATTGTTATAACTTCATATCCATCCGTTCATTTTTCGTCCTCACGTTTTGAATTCTGGTCAGTGGAGGATTTTGTATTTTTATTTTGTCATTGCATTTCGTACCATCAGGGGCCGATGACCTTGATGTTAGGCCCCTTAAAACAACAAGCATCATCATCATCATCATTTAAACCTTTGGAAGACTCCCAGTAATCATTGGTTATATACTTCATGGTTCTGATCTGTACTGAATTGTAAGTACAATCATCATCATCAACATAACCTTCTCCATCTCCTCTTGTCTTCCCACCACTTCTCAAGTCACTCTTGCCCAGTCCTCTCCTTTTCTCTGTACACACTCTTCCACCTTTTATCTACCTGTTCTTGGTCTTCTTCATGGTCTTTTACCTGTTATCTCGATTTTGTGCATCCTCCTCGTTATCCTATCCTCTGTCATTCTCTTCATGTGTCCATACCATCTAAGTCTAGATGCTTCTATCCTATTCTGTAGTGGCTCTTCTTTTACTAATCTCGAACCTTCTCATTTCTCATCTTATCCTATCTTGTCACTCCTATCCTGCTTCTCAGAAATTTCATTTCACTTGTCTGTATTCTATTCACGGCTCTCTGCCTTATTACCCAAGTCTCAGCTGCATACGTCAGAACAAGTATATAGTACATCCTGTATATCACCCTTTTGCTTCTCTGAGGGACATCCTTGCTCCAAACCAGGCTTCTGACACGTTTCAGGAATGCTCGTGCTTGTCTTCCATGCTCGATTATTTCCTTATTTCTTACACTTTCCTCTAAGTACTTGAAACTCTCTACCTTCCTAAGCTGTTCCCCTCCAAGCGTTATCCCTTTCGTAGGTCTCTCCTTCTTTCTAGTTGTGATCACTATCTCGCTCTTTTGGGCATTAAATTTCATTCCATGTTGTGCCACCTCATCTACCCAAGCATCTGGATATCCTCTTTCTTTTCTCCCCAGACTAACAGGTCATCTGCAAACATCATTACTTTAATTTTTCCTTCTCCAATTGTCCTTGCCACTTTTGTCATTATCTCATCCATTGTTACTATGAAGTGCAAAGGTGACAGAGCACTTCCTTGTTTTAATCCACCTTTTTGCTCAAACCAGCCTGTTCTCTCTCCTCAACTGACACTCCCACTGTACATCTCCTTCACTCTTTCTGCGGTCTGTTCCTCGACACCTTTTCTCTGTAAGGCTTTCCCATACCTTGTTTCAACACAGGACCTTCCCCTCTCCTTCCTTTTCATTTGAATCTCACAACAGTTAGTCTGCAGCACACACAACAATAGACCACACACCTCATGCTGTATTCAGAGGTAAATCTCATATAACCTATGCCATCTAACTAACACATTCCCTCATTCAATTCATCAATTTAATTTTATCTAATTTATTCAGGTTAACTTCATGGGCACCGCAATGAATTGAAACTTTTATACCAGACACAATGTATCCGTGTTAACCACATCTTCATGTGCCGTCCTGACAATGTCCAACAACATTTCAGCAAGATTTCGCAAGCACCATGAGAACATCTCATTATATTACTTTGATTGATGATGAAACAACATCTAACCGTTTTCCGTCAGCTAGTGGTTATTTACAGCGGTGTCCAATGGCTTGCGTATGGCTAACACCACTCAAATAGATTTGGTGATGAACTACGGGATCAACAGTTACCAGTTCCCATTTACTATTGAATTATTAATGATCAGCAGTATTACAACTAACAGTTTTGTGTATATAAATTAATACTTAAAATAGTCTCAATGATGAGCATATTCAAGATGTTAGAACCTATTTTATTTTCAAATTTAATCATAATTTCATCCCAGTTTTTAATGTCAATTTGTATATATTTGTTTTATGTCAGTTGTGTGCATGTACATTTGTTTAGTTATTAGATGTTTAACATTAAGGCTGAAGATAACCAGCCCTGGCCGAAACTAGTCCCTAATTAATGTAATTTAGAATATTACATATTATAGTATAGAAAGGTGGACCATTACTACATTAATTTAATAGTTATATTGTACCACTAAAAGAGCCCGACTTTAAGATTTATTTTTAACGCAAGCATGGAATAGTTCTCAGGGCTAAACTGGATGAATAATAGCTAGGGCTTGGTACAGGAGGCAGGGTCCTATCTACAAGAAAAATTTGAATCTGATTTGATAAGAGTTTATTCATATAATGCATGTTAAATTGCACTTCTCCTCATGGTAGATAGGGGTTGTCTTCCACATTGTCCTTTAAATGGCCCGGGTCTCCAGCTCACCAGGCCGCACCGGCTGGAACACGTTCTAGAAGATGCCCAAGTACTCCATCAAGATGCGGACGGACCATCCAGGTTGGTTGCCTGGAATACAGTACGCCTCACGTTCCCGATGCTCGTGATGACCTCCGCTGGTTCCTGACGATGTTGAGGGTAGTCACATTACCAAGTACAATGAGGTTGATAGAATCAATGCAAACTCCGAAAATGTGCTCTTCGTCACTCGCAGAATAAATCAAAGTTCATGAAAACCTTGAGTAATGAGTTTTCTCACCACTAGTAAAATCACGAGACAAAGTTCATAAAGACTTTCAAGAATCCACTCTTTAACACTCATGGAAGTCACAAGTCCGTGGTCATGAAGACTTTCAATAATGTTATAGTTCATCAAAAAAAAAAATTACAAGTCTTTAAGTAATCACTGGCAAAGATCACATGTCTATGCTCATGGGAACTTCGAATAAATTTAGAGTTCATCACTCGTGAATATTACAAGTCTTTGAATAATCACTGGCGAAAAGTTAAAGTCCATTTATATAAAGACTTAGAAAAACTCAGAGTTCCTCAACACTCGTAAATATTTCAAGTCCCATTTATAAAGACTTAGAAAAATTCACAGTTTCTCAACACACGTAATTATTACGAGTCTCGTTTATAAAGACTTAGGAAAATTCAGAGATCCTCAGTGAGACTATAACCACACGAAGATAGCTTCCGACGATAATGGCAACGAGTAGGGCCACGTTATCTACTCGACTGTCACTGATAGACTGAGATATCAGGGTATATGGAGCCCTTCTTATATTTGGTTTGGGACATCTACGTCACATATGCCGTGAAGCTGGTTTTCTCCTGAATCCCTCGACGGATTTTCTTGAAATTCAAGCATTGCGACGTTTATGTAATTCCCTTTAAAATGACATGTTGATCAAGTCGCTACCCCAATTATTATGGGAGTTTAAATTTTTCTCCATCGAATGTTCCGGAAGGTGTGACGCTTGAATCTGGAACATACGAGTTCAGGCTAGCTGCACGTGGCATGACAGGCGGGTGATCTAACTAGCCCCTGCAGCTACGTCACGCATACAGCTGTTCTCAGCTTGCTCGCTCGTCCTGCTGAATGTAAACAAACCAGGCTTGCATGGAGTAATACGCGTGGTGATAAAATACGATCAACTCTCAAAAAAAATGCATGTACAGGTCGTAACCGGTACATATCCCTCTTTCTCAGGGAAAAAGAAAATACTATGAGGATTTTCTTTTAGTCTCTTTTCACTCAAAGTATTTTTTGAGATTGGAAGCATTGTAGATGCCTTCAAGGCTGCCATCTAGTCTTGTGATCTTATAGGCACCGTTGTCCAAAGATAAATGCAGATTACCATTGGGTTTCGTTACTATGGTGAGTGGATTAATATAGGGCGTAACTCACTGTGAGATAATTCCGTCAGCCTCCATCTGACGAATTAGCGTCTGGTTTCATCCATGTACTTCTCAGGCACCGGATATGGCTTGCGTTTATAGGGCGAAGTATCCTTGACGTTGAAGTGGTGTCCAGGCTTCTCATCGAAGACATCCGGATAGGTCTGATATATCTCTTCCTCCGCCGCTGCTATGTTAGGGTGGCAATCTGGGGCTTCAGTTACACTGGAGATGTAGGTGAGGAAATCAGGCCCTTTGTCATTCAAAATTTCATCGATGGGTCCCTCCTCATAGGGTTCACCATCTTCCATTGACATGGGTCCCTCTTCTTCTTCTCCTTCTTCTTCTTCCTCTTCGGGATCACCCTCTTCTTTCAGTACCTGGTCAACTGGGACGGCATCGCCAATCACACCGTCGACTTTTGTACGGGGTAAGTTAATCCCTTGAAGTCTAAAATCTTCACCGTCTACCAGCTGTAACTCTACAGATCCAATCCTACTTAGATGAATAGTGTTGGCAGAATAGTCAACGGTAGCCTTATATTTAGACAGAAAGTCTGAACCCAAGATAGGAAAATGTGTTCACGAACTTCTTCGTTGATAGCAAACTCAAGGAAGACTTGCTGCTTACATTTGATATTCCTGTCAGGAATAATGCCCTTAGTCCTAACTTGTGCTACCGGCAAAATGAGAAGGTTACATCGATCCGTGATCAATGTTATCAACTTGTCAGAGATTAGGAAACCTTGCGCTCCCGAGTCCAATAGCGATGATACTTGGAATTCCCCAATGGTAATATTGATGATGGGTAAACTTCGTTGAATATGTTGACGAATGGGTAATTTGTCTTCAAATACTAAGTCGTCATCAATGTGCCAATAATTTATTATGTCTACATGAAATGACTCGACCTCACATTTTCAGGCAATCTTATTTCTGAAAAATTTAAGTTTTTTTTTTTTTTTTTTTTTTTTTTTTTTTTTTTTTTTTTTGCAACTGCACCTGTGGACTCTGGATTTTGACCAAAGGTGTTGTTTCTTTTATGGTATTCTTCGTATTCAAGAGAAGTTGCTCCAGGTTGATGACCCTCTTGTTTCTTTCTCGTGAATATTACAAGTCTTTAAATAATCACTGGCGAAAAGTTAAAGTCCATTTATAAAGACGTAGAAAAATTCAGAGTTTCTCAACACACGTAAATATTACGAGTCTCGTTTATAAAGACTTAGAAAAATTCAGAGATCCTCAGTGAGACTATATCCACACGAAGATAGCTTCCGACGATAATGGCAGCGAGGAGGGCCACGTTAACTACTCGACTGTCACTGATAGACTGAGATATCAGGCTATATGGAGCCCTTCTTATATTTGGTTTGGGGCATCTACGTCACATATGCAGTGAAGCTGGTTATCTCCCGAATCCCTCGACGGATTTTCTTGAAATTCAAGCATTGCGACGTTTATGTAATTCCCTTTAAAATGACATGTTGATCAAGTCGCTACCCCAATTATTACGGGAGTTTTAATTTTTCTCCATCGAATGTTCCGTAAGGTGTGACGCTTGAATCTGGAACATACGAGTTCAGGCTAGCTGCACGTGGCATGACAGGCGGGTGATCTAACTAGCCCCTGCAGCTACGTCACGCATACAGCTGTTCTCAGCTTGCTCGCTCGTCCTGCTGAATGTAAACAAACCAGGCTTGCACGGAGTAATACGCATGGTGATAAAATACGATCAACTCTCAAAAAAATGCATGTTCAGGTCGTAACCGGTACAATATTAAGACTCCCAGTACCCCTAATGCAGAGAGGAAAGTGTGTCGACACACTGGAAGTCTAATCCCACCTTGATTCACAATATTGTACTCTATAGTTATTCATTTTTCTGAACGAACATTACTGCTGCTCCGCTGTTGTGTGGGTAGGGATCTTGAACAGTACCTCGAAATAAAAGCATCCTGGGTTGATTTAGTACGGCATGCATAAAATGCATGGTGAAAATGTTTAATGTAATTCATTTTCAGTAATTTGCACCTTCCCTCTGATTGCTGATGGGATAATCAGGTCAGCACTTTGCTGAATATCTGACAGCAGGAAGGAGTATCCTATTTAGAGGTTATGCAACGATGATAAGCTGTGCAAGTAAAAACACCTTTATAACAAACATGATTTCAGCATAACTCAAAAGTCACAGAAATATAACCTAAACTGCATGCCTAATTTTAAGATGAAAGTGAGCGTGCACAGCATACCCTTTTATCACATTCAAAATTTTATTTTATAATGCTTAAAACCTACCCATCAGCAACTATCGTGTCTTCAAGATATTTTACAGAGACTTTAGCCTTAGAAACAACACAGGAAGGTGATTAATTAAACTAAAAATTAACTTCTTCCGCACAAAAAAATATCTGCAACAGCCTGTCGGCCATATTCACATACATGCTTACAGTTGGTCACGTGGTCGGTGTCCACTTAGTCATTGGTTGAAAACAACTTTGGCTGAGTTTGAAGCTAATAGTACATGAAACTAAGGGCCATTTTAACCAGCAGTTTTAAACAGTTTATAGCCGGTTTTGAAACTCGGTTTCACTGCCAAAGTGGCATGTGTTCATAAGAGATTCCATAGTGATAGAATCTGAAATTCAATAAAATTTGGACTTGGCCGCCTTTGAAACTACACGCCCCAAATACTAAAACATTTGGTGTCGTGCTGGCGTAGCGAATCATTGAACAAGTTTTGAAGCTTCTCTCTATAAACTTCCATTTATGTACGTGAAAACAAATGATTATTTGCATCCTATATGGTCTATAAATTGTAACATTTTAAAATAATGTCCATCCACAGTTCTTTGAATATGTTTGGACGAAAATTTGAATAACCTAACCTAAAATTCCATGTGAAGTCGTCATTATGAAACATGTATCCATGTGGATTTTGGTCGAAAGTTTCAGAGACCTAACCTAGAATTCATCGAGGCCGTATAGCAATCATAATACTTCAGAACAACCATCTGCCTGATTCTTTCTTTTGGGGGGGAGGGAGATATAGGATAGTTTATGAATAATTCACAGTAAGTTATGCTATACCAATCAAGATGGTGTAAATGTATTTTAAACACATAAATAATACCCAAAAATATATCTGAAATCGGCACTTACTTTTCAAGGTAGTCCCGGAGAGCAGGATGGGGACATCAGTGTGCGGGCACATCTTCACAGTATCTTCAATGATGTTTGTTTCTCGCTTTTTACTTTTCTATCCATTTCTGCTATTGTGGCTTGACGCCATGCTGTTCACATGCTGGTTGGGAAAAAATAATTGTTGCTTTAGTAGCTCATGGTTTCTGCTCTAGCAGTGTTTATCCAAAACATCTTTCTTCTTCCATTCAAGTCTTTGATTGCAAAGTATCTCTATCGCTTACATAAAAATGTTCAACTCTTGGCGCGCTGTTTGATCGTCTCTTCGCTCCTACCCATGGCTGCCAGACTGGAGTACTACTACTCACCACATATGTCAAGAATAAGACTATGATCAAGAGTCAATACAGACTGAATGAACACATGTATTAAAAGTGTATTAAACTATTTGATTGGTTGTTCTTTGCACTGCTCTTTGGCCGTTGAAAGATATTCCACACACTGAAAGATTTAAGGTGCCGTAATAATTATTTCCCCTGAAATAAATAACATATATCTTAATTTTAAGAAAAATGCATCGTTTTAAAAAAGATTTATGCTTATTTCACGTGAAACCAAGAGTTTTGCACCTATTTTGCATAAATTGTCTAATTTTGCATTTTATCGCTAATTTGAAATCACTAAAAACCACTCGTAGGGATCATATAAGACAAAGGCACATAAACTGACAAATTTTCAACATATTTTGCAAATGCTAAAAGCCGCAAACTCTATCCATTGCATATCACTGAAGTTCAAGAATACCCAGAAGCAGAAGGAAATCAAATATTTCAAATGCATAACCGCACCAAGTTAGATCAAGATCTCTAAATTATTTCCAACGAAAGACATGAACGAACGTATACCTGCCAAGTATTCTGGTTTTTCCGTGAAATGTATGGATTTTGAGTATGTTTTGTGGTTGTACGGATGTTCAACGTTATTGTACAGATTTTTTTATATCCACGCTTGTTTTCGCTTTCTGCTGTTAAATCGGACTTGTTTGACTCTAGTTAGCAGCTGGTAATACGAGATGCAGGGTTTGAAATTAGACTGTTAAATGTATCGATAATCACATTATCGATTATCACTGTGCTTTTGTCACCTGTTCGACCTCAACTGTTACTTCATTCATTGTGCACCCATCCTGCGTCCAGGTATGACACACAGAAAAATACTCCGGTAGCTCGTTAACATGTCCGGATAAGTCTTCATGAAATAACTTGGCTTTACATGAATTCAAAGAGAAAATCGTCCGCGTGCAAAAATAATTAATCTCCGGATGAACGTCTCCATCCTATCGCATGTTCTATCACCGCAAGTACCATGATAAATCGCAAGAATCAACTTAAAACTAGATTAACCTACAACAGCTACATATAAATCACTTACATATTTTAAAAATCAATAATAAGAAGTTTATTAAATTAATTGAATTATGAAGAAAAGAGAAAGTAAGTTTTTCCAATATCTGTCCAATAAATCGTAAAATAAATTAACATTGGTTAAGTTTGTAAAGTTGAATTTCAATGCTGACATGAGTTAACATCTCGTTTCACATTCTCATTCGATATGAAAATATTAAGTTATTCTTTTACATCAATTAAATAATAATCAAATTTAAAAGAAATACATTCATTCATATCACTGATTAATAAACACTTAATTCATCTTTAAGGCCCGGTTTCATCAACACATGTTAAATATATACTAACAAGTAGTTAGTTAATACGGAGTTAGAAATTTAACATCTTGTTAGGTTTCTTGCGTTTCATCAAACTTTTTTTGTGAAATGTTAACTAATCGACTGTTAACTCTCCCAATATTGTGAACTGGTGCGAATCAAGGAGGCAGTGGTACGAAAATGCTATTTTACAACGCGCTCCGATGCGCTTTTGTTTGAGCACAGCTGTAAAATATGGCGCGTGAAGTGAAACGGAATCGTAGTTCTAATCTTTCCTCCTTCGAAAAAGAGTTGTTAATTGAATTAGTAAATATATATAAGTTATTGAGTGCAAGCGCACAGATGGCTTGACGATATAATAAAAGGACGAGGCGCGGGAAAAGTCCGCGAGGGTTTCAATGGGGTAAACAGATACTTTTTTTTTAGTGGGTATCCCTGTCACCTAACAAAATCACTTCGTTAATTGTCCTACTTCAAACTGTGCTCCGATATGGGAGTTATTAAATATTGTATTGTCGTGTGCAGAACCAGACCACCTAGCAAGTATATCCCTGATTTGGAGGTTAGGCTCACTAATCACCTGAACATTAACATTAACTGAGAAATATCCCTTTCGATTACGATATATTTCGGCCCATTTGCCTCCAGGTGATTGGATTCTTACATGTGTGCAATATATTGCACGTAGAACAAACACCAGGAAAACGGCTTATTTCATAGAAGTCGCGGATAATTTGCTGACGCTCTTCTACTGAAGGGAATGTTATATACCTCCTTCTCATGGATGCTATTGCTGCAGACACTCGACAAACAACTCTATTAACAGTGACTTTAGAAATTCCAGCATTGTCCCGGCCATTATGCGAAAATAACTAGTAGCAAAAACTCGTAATATTATCAGTACCTGCAACATTGGAGAAAGAGGTAAGTTTCTCTTCGTAGGATATTCTAACCTCACTTGAATTTCGTCAACAACCTTAGCAAGGACTGTTTTCGATAACCTGTATCTATGAAGAAATTTCGGATCCGTCAAATTTTCAAAGTCATTACGTCGCTGAACTCTTCTTCGATCAGGATTGTTTTGTAAAAGATCTAAATAGAGCAATTCCGCCTCGAAAGCGAAATTCACAGCAGCCATTTTGGAACAGGTTGCTAAATGCTAATGTTAGCCATTTAACATTGGAAATGGCTGATGTTAACTTTAATACGCAGTTTAACATTTGTTAATGTTAACATTTGTTGATGAAACGCAAATTTTCTTAAATCGTATGTTAAAATGATTTAACACCTTGTTAAGTACTAACATGTGTTGATGAAACCGGGCCTCAATCTTTTAAGTCTCGTAATCTAAATTGTTCTATGTATGTCGCATCTTCTTTTGATGTTTTCGTTGAATGACATGCTAAGGTTACTAATCCCTTTGCCATCTATAATCTTGGCACCTACCATCCTAATCTTACTATATTTATGTACTAGCTGATGTACCCATGCTTCCCTACGGGGTTCTCAGAAAGACTTTTTTTTTTTACTTTTTTTGCTAGTTGCTTTACGTCGCACCGACACAGATAGGTCTTATGGCGACGATGGGACAGGGAAGGGCTAGGAGTCGGAAGGAAACGGCCGTGGCCTTAATTAAGGTACAGCCCCAGCATTTGCCTGGTGTGAAAATGGGAAACCACGGAAAACCATTTTCAGGGCTGCCGACAGTGGGGTTCGAACCTATCTCCCGAATACTGGATACTGGCCGCACTTAAGCGACTGCAGCTATCGAGCTCGGTCTCAGAAAGACTGGCCTTGTGGTTTTCCTAATCAGAGTCAACATAGGTCATTACAAAAACGTCAGTAGGAAGGTAGTGATTAAAAGCAATATTATCATATGAAATATTCAGTCAATTGAAAAACCGCACATTTTCTCACATTTAACAAACAGTACTAAGGTGCCGATCTAACAGTTCAAAGTTTCAGAGCTGGAATGACCAGGTCGCAGACAGCCGTGAACACTCCTCTGCCATTATCCTGTTGAATATGTACGTTGCTAATTCAGATGAGTGCCTCAGAGTAGGGATTGAATAGCTAAAATGCTACGTTGAACCAGGGGAATGGCATGCTAAAGAAGAAAGTTATCTATCCCCCAGCTACTTCCCACCAATATTCAGGCAGGCTGTTACACTCGGTACGACCGGGCGAGTTGGCCGTGTGGTTAGGGGTGCGCAGCTGTGAGCTTGCATCCGGGAGATAGTGGAATCGAACACCACTGTCGGCAACCCCGAGATGATGTTCCGTGTTTTCCCATTTTCACACCAGGCAAATGCTGGGGCTGAATTTAATTAAGGCCAAGGCCGCTTCCTTCACACTCCTAGCCCTTTCCTGGTCCATCATTGCCATAAGACCTATCTGTGTCGGTGTGACGTAAGGCAAAAAATATATACTCGGTACGCAGCAGTAATCCTATCTATCGTAGATGAGTGACAATAGAAGACATTAAGAACATCACAACAAACAATGGTCAATGTAATGTTTAATTGTTGATCAATTTTATGAGCTTTCTACCATTTCATCACATTTGGTTTTCTTTCGACTCTGTGATGTTAGAACGTCTTATAAAATTATTTGCATAGACTGTAGTTCCTTATTCTCTGAATTCACATATTGATTTTCATTCAATTCTGTTTACCCATTTTCTCGTGACTAGATGCTGATATGGACTTAGTAACAAAAATCCAAACTCATGAATATCTCTGTGATCATAGCCGGTACAGTAACAATGTATAAGACATAAATGATCCTAATACTATATAACTTTAGCTATGTAGTGTTTATCGATAAGACAACTAATAACATAAATATTTGAGAATTCAATTTTTTTTGCTAGTGGCTTTACGTCGCACCGACACAGATAGATCTTATGGCGACGATGGGATAGGAAAGGCCTAGGAATTGGAAGGAAGCGGCCGTGGCCTTAATTCAGTTCCCCCGACTTTGCATACCAATTTTCATTAAGTTAGGACCATTAATAACATAAATATTTGAGAATTAAATTTTAGGCCTTCCCCTAAACGCCCATTTTTCTCAGTGTGAATACAATTATTTGTAGGCTAGATTGTGGCGACTTATTCCCAGAGTTCACCTACCGATTTTCGTTATGATACGACCACTAACAACATAAATATTTGAGAATTAAATTTTAGGCCTTCCCCTAAACTACCATTTCATTCAACGTGAATACAATTATTTATAGCTTAGATTATGGTGACCTATTCCCCGACTTTGTATACCGATTTTCATTAAATTATCTTCAGCTGTTTTCTCGTGATGCATGTACATACAAACATACATACATACATACAGACATACAGACAGACAGACAGAAATTACTGAAAATTACAAACTGCATTTCTTTGTTACTGTGGACACGACTGATACAGAAATACCATCCTTTTTAATTTCTGAGCAATGTACAGACAAAACTCTTATTTTATATGTATAGATTTGTAAAATCATATAGTATCTTTCACAATAAAAAATAATCTAAACCTCATTACTAACTAAAGTAGTTCTTAATTACTCTTGTTGACATCATCTCATTATGTGTTTGACTTTTCATGAAGCCTTATTTGCAATGACAAGTTAATCTAAGTTACTCCTCTCAATTCTAAATATCATAGCTCAATATTACATCTGACATCGGTGTTATTCTTCGTAGCTACACACTCATTTCATCCTTCAATTCATGCATTACCTCTGTATGATATTTGTTATTAGTATTTCCTTATAACACAGTTGTATTTCGATATAGCAGAAACCATCTACTCTAGTATACACGTTTGGGTTTGCTATGCATACCTTATGTCATAAAAGAAAGAAAAGTTCCACCTGATCAATACTTATTTATTATCACATGTATGATAGAATTCACATGTATATTAGGACCGGTTTCGACCTCCTACAAGGTCATCCTCAGCTGCATTAGAATCTTATGTTTGCATTTTTGTATTATGCCTCATTCTTGAAAGCTTTATGACATACTCTGAAATTTAACAACATTATGTTGATTACACTTTTGCTAAGAGTTCTAATGTTACAACATAGCTAAGATTATCTTATTACATAATATAATGACCCAATGTACACATGTAATTATAATAAAATGAGTTCGTCTTTTTTCTAATGGGTAATGAGTATGTACCATAGGCGTTGGCCTATTCAGTTAAAATAAGCTCCATTCTTATAAATGTTTAGTCATGTATGAGGCGAGCTTTGTTGATACTTGTGAAGTGATTAATGTTATAGCAGTAAATTAGCAGTAAAATATGCTAACCAAATGGAATTATATGCTGATAGTTCAATAAAACATATTATATATCTACATTAAAATACTAGCAAACATTGTTAAATGTGCTTGAATGCATTTTCGAAAGTCTAAAACAGCTGATAACAATAAATCTTGCGTTGTTTTGCAGTACATATTACATTGAAATAATGTGAAATTTGCCCACGATACAAACATATAAACACATTAAAATATTTAAACATTGTAAGATATGTTTCGACGCAAATGTATGTCTGTAGTCTAATTTGACAAGTGACAGCACATTATGTTTTAAAAAAGACTGATGAACATGCGAGTTACAAGCCTGAATTTGTATAAGCTTAGCCAATACACTTTGTATATAACTCAACCATTTTATCTTTCTAATTTTGTTTTTGTGACTTGAACATAATCCTGGCTTGTTTGACGTGGCTGATGTTCTGGAAATTGTTCAATTTGAATGACAAAGTCTTAATTATTGGTGGCTTTTTCCTTCCTTCACAGCTTAACTTCGTAAGATATAATTTAAAACATTGCACTTCACTGAGTCACTTGCTATCTTAAATACTTCACATTTATTATAACTTTTACGAGATTTTTACAACTAAATTAAAAACCAATATTTAGCAAACTTAAATTGTCATTCAGCGGGTATGGCGATTTTTGGTAGCTCTCCGTGCTACATCTCTGGTCCTCGGCTGGCTGGATCTATGGGTCAGCTGGTGTACTCTCCTTCGTCAGGTCTGGCCAGCTGGCTGGTTACATATTCATCTCCAGGTCAGTCCACCTCGAAATTAGCAAGTCATGGTCATCTTCTTGCTTGAACTAGTATTAACAGAAAACAATTCCAACGAGTAAGAGTTCATTTTTGGAGCTTCTTAAAATCAAAATATGTCATCAGTACTTTTGTATTTTGCTTGTTAATCTGATTGATGCCAAATATTTTACACTGTGTTCAGTGTATCTTCGATTTCAACTTTGCCTTATTTTTTATTCTAT
Source organism: Anabrus simplex (assembly GCF_040414725.1). Lineage (NCBI taxonomy): Eukaryota > Metazoa > Arthropoda > Insecta > Orthoptera > Tettigoniidae > Anabrus > Anabrus simplex. Next base: position 5,822,319 of record NC_090271.1, read on the forward strand.
AATTTTACGCATTAATTCTGTTCTTTTAGGCTTATGAATTTCTTAATTTCGCTTCTTGTAACTGACTCTTGACTATTTTTCTGTCGTCCAAGCTCTATTTCTAACAAGTTTCGACATGTCGTGTTGCTCCTTCTCAGTCCAACTGGTGAACGTATTTTATTCAAATTTTGCTTATTTCACGCTGCGATTCCTCTCTTCTACGTTGTATGACTTGTATTGTGCCGTATCTTCTTTTTTAGAACGGGTAATGTTTGCGTATTCCGTTTATCTCGGCAACTATTCTTCCTTTCCAATGCAGCTAAAATATGTGTCCATTCTCTGTCTCATCCAGTTAGTAAGTGTAGTAATAATATATTATATTTTACTTGTTTCATTTCAAACAATTCACTTCTTACTGTTCTGTTCTCTCCTCACAGCCTTTTAACCCTTTTAGTACCAGTCACTTATAGGTGGTGTATGCGAAGAATACCAGGTTTATTTTTAAGAAATTGCAATGTTTCAGTAAAATCATTATAACTTTCTTATTATTGAAGATATGTCTCCGACATTTTAACTTATCATAGAAAAGGAGGTTCTTCACATGTTTTTAAAGTCACAAGCTATGTTATATTAACGCTATAACATATAAAAAATTATTAGTTTAACAATTATCAAAATGTAAATTGAAAAAAAAATTGAGATAAAGAATCACAAATCAAAATTAAAATTATGCACTGAAAAATATTATTGTCTGCAGATACATGCTCTTGGTTCACTATTTGCAAAATTTCAATAACCTAGGCACTAAAGTTTCTAATTTAAAAAATATTTTATACCGGGTGTTTCGGGATACAGCGGGGAGGGCTCGAACCGTGTGTCATTTCCAACTGAAACTTCACTGAACACTGTGTTATGCATGTACTGCCTGCATCACGGCCTACACAGTCTTCATTTCCGAATCAGCATCACTGTCACTTTCACTAATGACAATACCACGAGGGGTTTATTGTACTGTGGAATGTCATCGCTACACTCGCTTCCTGTCTCTGAAATAACATCACCAACAGCATTATTACATGACCCTGATATATATCAGACTCAATATAATCGTCATTGGCACAGAGTCTGTTAATATATTCAGCTAAATCATCATTCTCGAACACATCGCGCGCGGCAGAGGCGGCCATTTTCCTACTCAGACTTTTTTTTTTTTTTTTTGCTAGGGGCTTTACGTCGCACCGACACAGATAGGTCTTATGGCGACGATGGGATGGGAAAGGCCTAGGAGTTGGAAGGAAGCGGCCGTGGCCTTAATTAAGGTACAGCCCCAGCATTTGCCTGGTGTGAAAATGGGAAACCACGACTCAGACTTTTACGGTGTACAGAATATAGGTCACTTTGATAAAATAATATCTCCGTAAATAAAACGATTGGCGCGATAGTCGTGGTAGATTTAGAAACTACAGGTTCCGAAGAGTCTAGATCACCTGCATTGTGCTGCTAGTCCGGAAACTAAGAACTACAAGCAAATACAAAACTGCTTGCATAAGGAGCGCTATTGCGTTCCTGGCAATTTTCGCTCGCTCGCTCGCTCGCTCGCTGAGGAACGCTTTTGCGCTCTCTGGTATTCTAAAGGTTAAAATTTGCGCATTCTTCACTTGGTCTTGGCCTCCTGTGAACTTTGAACTTACGGCCTGTGTGGTCCATACCTCCACTTTGACGCCATTTTGGATCACATCAGAAAATGCAGTGGGCACAACCGAGATTTTCCCAAACTACTAGCAGGATGCGATTTCGAAGAAAAGAAATCAGTGAAAACTAGCAGGCTGTGAATTTATATACAGGGGTCGAAAAATACCGGGCGCCCAGTCGCCATGGCGCCTGGAAATTTTTACCTGGTGCCTGAATTTTCAAATTCGGTTTTGAAAATTTATTTGTTGAAATCCGGAGTTCCCTTACATGTACGTTTCCCATCACTTTACAAAGTAACAAGGCGTGTGGTGTTTCACGTTGTTTTCTGTAGCTCATATATTCTAATATGTGCAATAAACATTTTCTGTGCTTTTGGCAGTCTTGAATTCTGTAATTGCTCTTCGTACCTTGGAACTGGACGTTTCAGTTCTGCGCGGGAGCTGCCTAGCGGTCATGGGAGATATCGGTGTAACTCGTCCAACAAGTATCCTTACATGTGGACATATCGTAACACATCGAGTTCCATTACAGATGATCAGCTATCGGTAGCCGAGTACTAAGATCAGACCAGAGTTGTGGAGAAATGCAGAGAACTACTAAGAAATAATTCCACAAACACTACATTACCGCCATCCTTCCCGTGACTAGCCGTTCCTCAACTATTGCCGCCTAAGCAGTGCTGATAAATTCCCGTGGAATTCATTCTTTGCATTTAGAACATACGGAATGACGTGTTTATCAATTCTTGTATTTTCACCGAACAATATTTATACTTTTAATTTAATTACAGCATCTTGGTATTGAACGGTTTGCACTTTATAAATACGGTTGTGTTTATTCCTATGCGTTTACGAAAAATTTGCAACGTAGCATCAGACTTCGAAGCCCGCGAACTCGGAAGCCATTTAACGCTGGTGTATTTTACGTTTCTGTGCTATACTTGAGAAAATCGGCAAAATGAAACGAACAAAACCGCACAAATTGACTGATGCGAGTAACAGTGTCTTCTTTCAGATTTCTTCGTAAATAGGGCCCGTAAATGTAACACAAAGTGGTACAAAAGGGCGTGAATGTGAGAAAACACTTGATGGAAGTGCCGACTGTAGAGTTCAGGACGACAATGACCAGCGTGAAATTTATGGTGTTCAAGACAATGATAGGTCAAACATCAAAAATACGTCGAAATTTCAATTTTCAGGCAAACGGAAATATCGGCACTTTCAGCGAAGTGCGTAAAGGAAATGAATGCTAATGTTACAGCATATGAACGCATTGTTCATGGCATCTTATGATATTGCAAAAAATAACAGACCTTACACTGATATTGAAGGTTTGGTTACATTGTTAAGCAAGCTGAATGTTACTGATTCAGAGAAGTATGAGAATGATACACAATGCAGAGAATCGTAGCTTGAATGACTACCGTGGCTGTGCTATGAAGAAGGAATTTCGAAGTGTAAATTATGCAGTAACTTTCGTAGTATTGCCGACAAACATTCTAAAGGTGTATCCGGATTTTCAGGACCATTTAAACTGGAAATGTTTAAAACAAACGAAAAATTCTATCCTCACTCGAAGTGTTAGGAGGCTGAAAAAATGGCGTAACAGCCCCAAAGTGCCTTGGCCTACCAAGCGACCGCTGCTCAGCCCGCAGGCCTGCAGATTATGAGGTGTCGTGCGGTCAGCACGACGAATCCTCTCGGCCGTTATCCTTGGTTTTCTTGACCGGGGCCGCCATCTCACCGTCAGATAGCTCATCAACTGTAATCATGTAGAATCATGTAGGCTGAGTGGACCTCGAACCAGCCCTTAGATCCAGGTCAAAATCCGTAACCTGGCCGGAAATCGAACCCGGGGCCTCCGGGTAAGAGGCAGGCACGCTACCACTACACCGCGGGGCCGGCAGGAGGCTGAAAGTTTCATGAAAAATCCTGAATGTGCACTTTTAGCGAGGTCCGTCAAAAAAATGAATGCTAAAAAAAAACAGACCCTACAGTGATTTTGAAGGTTTGTTTGTATTGTTAAGCAAGTTGAATGTTACTGGTGGGAAATCAAACAGGCAGATGTAGTCACCTTGAAGGTGACTGGTGATTATTTGTGTTAGTATATCTTAAAATATAAATTTACATTCTTATATGAAATGAGACTATACTACTTAAGGTCACATTTCAAAAATAATACGTAGCTTTATCCGAGTCTAACCTGTTTTTTTTTCCTAGGGGCTTTACGTCGCACCGACACAGATAGGTCTTATGGCGACGATAGTCTAACCTGTTGTGTTCATAATGTATATTTGTGAAAAATGTGCTGGCTCCTGATGAAAAGGGGCTGGCTACTGAATTATTTCTATTTTCTTCTACCCCTGTTTATATATAACAACTTTAGTAACTGCGTCTTGCTTTGTAGCAGCTGAAAGGCTTTGTTTGTGTTTGGGTGTGAGTAATATTAGTGGTAGTTCTGAAACTCGTGGAATTGTGTGACGAATTTGTGAGCGATTTAATATTTTTAGTGGTGTTCGTAATGAGTTCAACTAAAACGATATTATCAATCTATTAGTAAGGCATGTTCTGCTGAAATTCCTTATTTTATGCAATCTCGGAAAAGCAAAACATCTGCGTTCTGTTCCATGTGCTCTTGTGATGTAAACGTTTCTCACAAAAGAAGAACAGAGTTAGTAAATCACATTAAATTTGTTAAACACTTCTCCAATACAAAATTTAAGGATGGCAGTCAGAAAATTAATTTGTTTCTTTTACCTCTTCTGGAGCCAACCTTGATATAGTAAGACCAGAATGCTTGTTCAACTACATTTCTAATTGAACATAATATTCCATTAGCTGGTGCTCTGTTTAGGGAAATGTTTCCAGGTTCAGAAATTGCAAAAAAAAAAAAATGGCTGTGGTCGTACGGAAACTACATACATTTTGAAAGAAATGACTACGGATTCAAGATGTGAACTTGGTTAGTTACATGCAACATGAACCATTTTCTTTAGCCATGGATGGGAGCAATAATAGTAATGCTAAGCTTTACCCTACTGTCGTCCCATGTTTTGTGGCAAAGCAGGAAAAGATAGCTCAGTGTTATCTTTGCTGGCCTTGGTAATTTGGTATTTTCACAGTGTTACAAAATACCAATTCAAAATTGTGTAGCGTTCTGTTCTGACAGTGCTCGAGTCATGATTGGAAAGAAGAATGGAGTTGCTGCTATTCTAAGGGAAGCACAGTCATCTATCTTCGTGTTGGGTTGCTCATGCCATTTAATTAACTTGGCTGCTGAGAAAGGTGCAAGCAGTTTGCCTGTTAAAGTTGACGAATTATTAGTCGACATCTTCTATTATTTAGAAAAGAATTGTAAGAGGAAGGAACGCCTTAAGAAATTCCAAGAGCTTCACAACTAGGAAACGAAGAGGATACTAAAACATGTTCGCACAAGATGGCTATCGTTAGGAAGGAGGCTGTTAGAGCAATGTGGGATCCACTACTTGGTTTCTGTAAAGATGAGGTTCTTTCTAATGCTCAGTGTGCATCAACTACTAGTTTAACATCATTTATGGTCCCAAAAGCCGAGCTTGGTAGTTCCAAAGACCATGAAAAGAGGAAAGCTACTGAGTCGTCAGAATTGGTCGCTCCCAAAAGATTTGCATGTGTCTCAAAATCTAACACTCCTGTGCTGTGCTAAAGAATAAGAACATTATTCAAAATCATGAAGAATTTTTTTAATGGTTCTATCATCAGGCTTAAATAAGGCATACTGTGTATGCTGTTGTTCCTTTATTTGAGAATCTCAGTTCTACACTTCTTCCCGTCACATTCCTAAACTACTAGACCTAATGATGAACCTGTTAAAGCAGGTGCTTTCCAGTTTTGTTAAACCAAAAGTAATAAAAAATTCCCTTTTGTTAAAAGTTCCATACTATTCTATTGAGAATCAGAGAGACAGTGATGAGCTGGTCAATGAACTTGGTGAAGAAACTTAATGATAGAGATAAATCAACATTATTTTCATCTGCTGCACAGCATGCGATTATATTATTAACAAGTTCCCTCTCAGTGATGTACTGAAACATGCAAAAGTTGCAGATGTTTCAAAAATTGAAGATGCCCAGTTTTCTTCTGTACAATTCTTTATAGAAAGTTTTCCATCATTGCTGCCAAAGAAGGAGAGCGAATCGGTTGAGGATGCAATGAGTGAGCTTCAGTCAGATTGATGACTGTGCTACTGTTGAGAGTGCTAATCTGACAGATGAACATTCGTGGAGCTGACGGTGTTCCTAAGTATTATAGGATATCCAGGCTGATGCTGAGTGTGAATGTGTGTTCAGCTTGGTGGAAAAGAACCAAAATCAGTCTAGGTCCTCAATGTGAAAGGATATTCTGAATTCTATTTCTGTTTTGAAAACCAGAAGTACTGGTCCATGTTACTCACGTAGTTTTCCTCCAGAATTTCTGAAGAAAGCAAAGAAAGCAACTCGTCTCCATCTGTCCTCTCCAACCTGTGATGGATAATAGCCTGCATACTGTGACCTTGACAGAATTTTGTAAATAAGTGTACATGTTTAGCTTAATTTTGATGGTGACATTCATATTGTGACCAGCAATTTTAAAGTGCAGAAAACCCCTGTTTACGTACAGTGTGAACTGTTCCCAGTGTTAAGTGAAAACAGATGAGTACTCATCAAAATGTAACTTTGTGTATTTCATTTTAGGAGTGATCGTCACATGTATTTGACTTGTACTAGTATTGTTTGTCCTTTTTACCATGTCTCAAGACTTTGTGACGCATGCGCTTTAGGCTCTTCTGAATTTCTCTTTTTGAAAGTTGTCAGGTATGCAAACATTTTTTTATCACTCCGAGAGTTTTCACGTGACTTGCTGCCTGCTCTTTACATCAATACATAAATGGAGATTGATGGATGTAGACATGTGAACATATTTGAGATACAGTACATCATCTTTGCTATAAAATATATTTGCCACAAAAATGAATAAATATGCCTACTTACATGCAAGAGGCTCGATTCCCTGTAGATCGGATGATTCGCTGCCACTTGCATCACTAAAATCCTCCCCTAAATTCATGATCATTTTTCAACTATAGTATCTATGGCACTTTTGTTTTCTCTTCGCGCATCACATTCCATTGATCGGCTGTTGCTTCGCGATGTTTACGCACGTCATGTAGTTTGAAAATGATATCTGGCTCCACACCATCTCTGTTGGGTGTAATTCACAGTGATACGGGAGCAGTTCGAGTACAGTGTGACCCGCTTGTTCAGATAAGTCATCGATTACATATATCTCGAACCGAGGCCTGTGAATCTTCACCAATTCCAGCAATTTGGTTTTAACAAGTCCTTCACCGCATGTTATGTTTTTACTTCTCAGCCATGAAATTACTTCAGCTTTCTTCCAGGATTTGTTTGGGATAGGTTCTAACTGCACACCCTGATACGGAGTGTTGTCTAACACGATAACACTACCAGGCATCAGTTTCGGTAATATCCTTTCAAACCACGATTTAATTACGTTGCCAGTCATTTCATCGTGATGGACGCAGTTTTTTTATTTTTAAGACAAGATCACCACCCTCCACGAAACTGTCATCACTTCCATTACTTCCATTACTTACCCCTCCCTGGTGGATTTTTTAGCCCTGTGCTTAAACCAGAAAGAAATGACTATTTCTTCAACTTTGCGGTAGTGTCTTACCATGCCTTTGATGTTGTTTGCCCTTAGTTAATCGTAAGGGGTTCATTGTATTTTTAAAATATTTGCACTTTCCCCTCAATAGCAGAACGAACAAATTCGTCGCACTTCTAATCCTTGGCCTCTTTTTACCTGGTGTGGTAACATCGTTACTAGAACATTTTTATTTTCCAAGTAACAACTCTAATTATTGTTCCGTATTGAAGACGACGCTAGGCATAGACCTCAATAATAATTTACAATTAAATTATCCTTGAGATTCTATGCCTAGAAAATTCTTTCCGTGCACTGTACACACTTGAAACAGATATGCTGGTGAACTTCTGTGTTAATTTCACAATATCGTCGATTGAACTGTCGTGATATGTTTCCATAAACTCATTGAACATAAGCAATAGTCTTCCCTCCACTTTTCAGAGGTTTAAGATCGCTTGCTGCTGACGGCTACCAACACGAGATAAATGGGGATTTCCGCGAGCAGATATTGGATATTTAAGTTATTGGCCAGAAGCTTGGAATAATAATATAATTTTCAATCGTTAAAACTCCTTGCGCTGATTCCTGAGAATAGTTCACCCAAGTAGGAAAAAGATATAATTTTCAATCGTTAAAACTCCTTGCGCTGATTCCTGAGAATAGTTCACCCAAGTAGGAAAAAGTAAAGGTTAAAATAAAACGAAACAATTTGATTTTATGATAGATAAAATATGACATATTAATTTTATGTTACGTATGGTGTGGGTTACTGTAGTCACATCCTAGTTCGTGAACCATGGGCAACGGCTGAGTGGCCTAGTAAGTGGTCGTAAGAGTCGGGATACCAGTTGCTATGGAATGGGAGTGGGCATCTCGGACATATTCTGATTCGTGGCCCTCCTTGTGTCAGGCGGCTAGGACTATGCAATTCACCGGTGGTCCATAACCCGTTAGAGGAGAGATCCTCACTTGGATTATGTGTAAGTAGGGTAGCATCCTGCTTCATGAATTTACCGAGCTCAGAACAAATTAAGCAAGCCCTGGACCTATGGGAGTAACCGAGTCCCACTCCCATTTGACAGGCGAGGGACTCCTTGGAAACAACTTGGCGAAAAGGAATTCGTTGGAGAGCTATCAATATTAATGGGGCTTATGGAAGAAAGAAAGTAGAACTGGCTGAGTCAGCAAAGAGGATGCATCTGGATGTGCTAGGAATAAGTGATATTTGGGTAAGGGGGAGATAACGAGGAAGAGATACGAGATTATAAAGTGTACTTGACGAGTGTTAGAAAGGGAAGGGCAGAGTCTGGGGTAGGGCTCTTTATCAGGGATACCATTGCACGCACATAGTTTCTGTTAGGCACGTAAAAAAGCGAGTTATGTGGGTAGATTTGTCAGTTGGGGGAATTAGGACTGGTGATTGGTAAATGTGGGGAAGATATGGAAGCTAATGGGAATGGGAAGCGTTTGCTGGACTTCTGTGCTAGTATGGGTTTAGCTGTTACGAATACATTCTTCAAGCTTAAGGCTGTTCACTGCTACACATGGGAGGCTAGGGGTACCAGATCCATAATAGACTATATCTTAACCAACTTCAAATTCAGGAAATTTGTTAGGAATGTACGAGTTTTCCAGGGATTTTTCAATCTGATCTGTAGTGAACTAAGTATCTGTAGGCCTAGGATAGAGAAAGTGAAATCTTCTGCAAACGAATAAGGGTAGAAAATCTCCAGGATGAGGAAATTAGAAGTACATGGATATGATTAGTGAGAAGTTTCGAACAGTGGACAGTAAGCAGGTTCAGGATATAGAAAGTGAATGGGTGGCATACAGGGATGCTGTAGTAGAAACAGCAAGGGAATGCCTAGGAATGACTTTGTGTAAAGGTGGGAAAAGACAAACATCTTGTTGGAACGATGAAGTGAGAGCAGCTTGTAAACATAAAAAGAAGGCTTATCAAAAATGGCTCCAAACAAGGGCTGAGGCAGACAGGGATTTGTACGTAGATGAAAGAATCAGAGCAAAACAAATAGTTGTTGAATCCAAAAAGAAGTCGTGGGAAGATTTTGGTAATAACTTGGGAAGGCTAGGTCAAGCAGGAGGGAAACCTTTCTGGACAGTAATAAAGAATCTTAGGAAGGGAGGGAAAAAGAAAATGAACAGTGTTTTGAGTAATTCAGATGAACTCATAATAGATCCCAGGGAATCACTGGAGAGGTGGAGGGAATATTTCGAACATCATCTCAGTGTAAAAGGATATCATCCTGGTGGTGTTCCGAACAGCCAAGCTCATGGGGAGGAGGAAAATGTTGGTGAAATTACGCTTGAGGAAGTGGAAAGGATGGTAAATAAACTTTGTCATAAAGCAGCAGGAATAGATGAAATTAGACCTGAAATGGTGAAGTATATAGTGGGAAGGCTTCATAGAGTAGAGTAGTAAGATTAGCATGGAGTGTTGGTAAGGTACTTTCAGATTGGACAAAAGTAGTAATTGCACCTATCTATAAGCAAGGGAACAGGAAGGATTGCAACAACTCTCGAGGTATCTCATTGATTAGTACCACCAGGCAAAGTATTCGCTGGCATCTTGGAAAGGAGGGTGCGATCAGTGGTTGAGAGGAAGTTGGATGAAAACCAGTGTGGTTTCAGACTACAGAGAGGTTGTCAGGATCAGATTTTCAGTATGCGCCAGGTAATTGAAAAATGCTACGAGAGGAATAGGCAATTGTGTTCATACTTCGTAGATCTCGAGAAAGCGTATGACAGGGTACCGAGGGAAAAGATGTTCGCTATACTGGGGGACTATGGAATTAAAGGTAGATTATTAAAAATCAATCAAATGCATTTATGTTGACAATTAGGCCTCGGTGAGAATTGGTGGTAGAATGAGTTCTTGGTTCAGGGTACTGACAGAAGTTAAACAAGGCTGTAATCTTTCACCGTTGCTGTTTGTAGTTTACATGGATCATCTGTTGAAAGGTATAAAGTGGCAGGGAGAGATTCAGTTAGGTTGAAATGTAGTAAGCAGTTTGGCCTATGCTGACGACTTGTCCTTAATGGCAGATTTTGCTGAAAGCCTGCAGTCTAATATCTTGGAACTTGGAAAATAGGTGCAAGACTAAATTGATGTCAGTAGGTAAGAAATTCAACAGAATTGAATGTCAGATTGGTGTTACAAAACTAGAACAGGTTGATCATTTCAAGTATTTAGGTTATGTGTTCTCCCAGGATGGTAATATAATAAGTGAGATTGAATCAAGGTGTCGTAAAGCTAATGCAGTGAGCTCGCAGTTGCGATCAACTGTATTCTGTAAGAAGGAAGTCAGCTCCCGGACGAAACTATCTTTGCATCGGTCTGTTTTCAGACCAACTTTGCTTTGCGGGAGCGAAAGCTGGGTGGACTCAGGATATCTTATTCATAAGTTAGACATAACAGACATGAAAGTAGCAAGAATGATTGCTGGTACAAGCAGGTGAGAACAACGGCAGGAGGGTACTCGGAATGAGGAGATAAAGGCTAATTTAGGAATGAACTCGATGGATGAAGCTGTACGCATAAACCGGCTTCGGTGGTGGGGTCATGTGAGGCGAATGGAGGAGGATAGGTTACCTAGGAGAATAATGGAGTCGGGTATAGAGGGTAAGAGAAGTAGAGGTAGACCAAGACGACGATTGTTAGACTCGGTTTCTAACGATTTAAAGATAAGAGGTATAGACCTAAATGAAGCCACAGCGCTAGTTGCAAATCGAGGATTGTGGCGACATTTAGTAAATTCACAGAGGCTTGCAGACTGAACGGCGAAAGGCATAACAGTCTATAATGATTATGTATGTAATGTATTGATTATTGATGTCTTTTAGTTTTTAATTGTGTGCTTAATTGAATCTTTATGTAGAGGCTAAATTCATTTTTGATATTTCTCAATAGTTTTACGAATTCCTGATGTTATAAGTTATGAAAATAATTATAGTAAATGTTAATTCTAATGTTCTTTCTCTTCGCAGTAAAGTACTTATTTAGGTCATTAACAGTTTATATAAGGTGTAATAAAGCGACGAATTTATTGCTGCAGGCCATGTATGAATGCGACTAAAAAGGTACCATATAGAAGTTCCTGTGGACGAAAAGTGCGTGGCTCAATTGGAATAAAACATTATGCAAAGCCGTTTTTGAGCTGCTATATCATTCGTTTAAAATTTCAAATGGATTCATACGAAGCTGTTAGTAAAATACGTTGCGTGTGTTGCGAGTTGGCTACCGGGATGTTCCCTTCTTGTTGCAAGTGTGATGCGTCACACTCACTTGTAAAGGACGTATTTTAGAATAACATGCTGCTTACTCACAAGGAACGTTGTAAACAGTATTGCGAGAATAAAGATGACACCTGCCGCGTACGCCGCCAACAGGTACGAGAATCAGTGAAGAAACACAGAGCTCAGAAAAAACTTCAGTTACTTCTTGTTCTACAAGTCCAATAACACTGTCAATGTCTGGTTATAAATGCAAACAAGCATTGGGGAAAGCAGGCTTTACCAGCGGGATCGCGGTGTAAGTTCATCTACCTCTGACAAGCGCAGTAAGTCTTCACTTTCAAATCCAGAAGTTCTTAAGTTTCTCAATCCGGATATCAGTTGGCCATCTCATCGAGCGAGACAATTTATCTCCGTAAAGGACAGTTCTGGAGAAAAATTGCAAAAAACAAACGAGTCGTGCGTCAAAATGCAAGACACATACGAAGTTTTTAAACAAAAATATCCGTATCCCGCAATCGCTCAATCTTCTTTTTGTGGACTTCGACCAAAGTACATTTCTCTGCACGACCAGGAACACAGGATATTCATTATGTGGAGCCATTCAAAAAAATATATTTCTGGCAAGAAAATATTATTCTGAAACTACTGCCACAAACACTCTACATTCAAACTACAAGATCGAAGCAGATGACAAAAATCCACCCCGTGATACGGCTTTTGAAATGGGTGACTTCGTACTTGAAAAATACAGTGGAAAGAAACATTCGAAATATTATGGTTGTAATGGTGATATTTATTTTGTAACCAATTTTCGCAAGTGCAACGATAAAGCTGAAGCTGTTTTGTGAACCACCGACGAAAGACGAGTGCTTTTTAAATGTAAGTGAAATCGAAGGAAAATTACCGGTGATTCGTTTTACTCGTAGGAAATGGTATTTTGATTAGTCTATACCAGAAGCAGATTGGACAAAAATTGTTTTTAATGTTATATTTTTTTCTGACCAAGCTTTCATTCAAACTGTAGGCTACTTAAGCATTGAATGTTCAGTTATTTTTAAATATTTTAATTCATTTTACATTCACTGTTGAAAATGAAAACCTACAACCTGTTTTCCAGTCGGTGACCGGGTCAGGGATGTTATGAATGAAGCATATATAGGCTATTATTACCAGGGGGGTGAAAGTCTAATAGGGCTTATGGTTCCAATCTGTAGCTAGCTTCAGTCTCCTTTTTTAGATGGCGCTGGAGGTCATTCATAACGTGTAAATAGTTATATACACGTTCTGTAGATGGCACGCAAGCAAGCATGAAATGAGCGATGTTAATAATTAAAGGCAGTTTGTCTCGAAGTGAAGTATTTAAAGTATTTCAAGTCTAACCTCAATCACTGGGCACTTCTCACAAATTTATTAGTCATAAAACGTCAAGCATTGTGGGGATAATATTGCTGGATTGCATCGAATCCAACTTTATCCAATCGATTTACCTCGTTCGAACTTATATCTATTTTAATCGATAGTTCCCATGATGCCACAGTATTTGTGTTGTTTGAATTCCAAATGCTCATGTGCTTGTTTATTTGAAATATATCTTCGCCAGTCTTGAAATCCTGTATTTCCTGTTTGAGTTCACATCAGGGGCTGAAAGCTGAATGGTTCTATTCATGTAGTTCTATATATTTCCTGTCTCAGTGCATTTGTTATTTTTATTTTCATGTGGTACTTGGATATTGATGTGATACCCCATTCTCTTGCATATGGTGTGCTCTGCTGTCTTGCTTTCGAAGGGATTTCTTATTTGTTATAACATCAGCTTTGTGTTAATGTGTCAATCATTCATTTGAAGTTAAAGCTGCTTTGAGGTGTGTGGTTATGTTCTCAGTAACATAGTATGCCATACGAACTAGGGGTATCAGATCATTATTTACAACATAGTAAGTACTTGGAAATAAAAAGATATGAAGTAGTAGAAGTAGTAGAACTGCATTATTATCGCCGTGGGTTGGGGGGGGGGAGGGGAAAGGAAGGGGAGGAGCTGTAAGCATACCCGGATGTGCGTCACTACGCCGGATGTCGCTTCTCTGATGGGAGACTGAAACTACTAGCGGCGAGTGGCTTGGTACCGAAATTTATCATTGAGTTTCATCTCTATTCTATTCTATCCTCTTTGATTATTACCCTGCAACTAACAAAAGAACCTGCGCAAAGCTCACTTCTCCGCGCATTCTCTCCGAGTGGATGTCTGACATCATAGGGAGTAGTGGAGGGGGTCACATACTGCCTGGCCACCGTACTGTGGACACTGTGAAGCGCGCTTACACAAGAGTTTCGCTGTCACTTCTGTATCCGTTTTAGCGCTCCTGTTGTTTTGTCAGTTTTATTCGCATTTCTTTCTTTAGATGTAGTAATTATAGTCCTATAATTCCTTCGCGTGTAGCGTGTACTGTATTGGTAAATGTTTTTATGTATATAGTGTTGAACAGTGTTACCTAGCTACCTTCAAGGGTCATTACTCATTACGGAGCACATTAACCAGGTGAATAAACTAAATTCTTGACATTGTAAAAAACAGAATTAGAAGTATCGGCAGTTGCGCAACTGGTATGCCAACACACACACACACACACATCTAAAGCCGCTCAGCAGCGAAATAATTGACCGCAGCCCAGTCTTTCAGCTATATAGTGTTGTGTACCATGTTATTCTAGTGAGTGTGTCATTTAAATGTATAGTAGTTATGGCTGCTACTTCGAAGTCTGGTAGCAAATCTGGACGGCCTGTAAGGGGACAAACCAGAGAAATAGTATATAACGTAGCTGCTCACCTACGAAAACAGAAAACAGTTCATAAACTGAATTATAATGTAGTGGCTTCAACAAGTGAAGCAACAGAGGTTTCAAAGTCACTGGTGAAACGTATTTTAGCGGAAGGGAAGACGTCTATGGCCAAGGGTCGTTTGCATTTTTCTACACCTGATGGCAAGAAAACAGTCCACAAGAAAAGGATCGAAACAGACGACTTCACAAAAGATGTGATACGTCGGAAAATAAGCGAATTTTACATGATGAAAAAACTGTACCTACACTGGACAAATCGAAGCGTGTGTTAAAATCGGAAAAGATACTTGACTGTAGCAGAGAGTATCTTCGACGGTTATTTTGTGTTGTTCATATTATGTCCTCTGTGTGTACGCTTATTGGAACAGTATACTTTTATTTCTTACTTTTAAAAATATGGTTTACAGCTTGGGTATTATAAGTAGTTCCATTTAACTCAATGCTTAATACTTTTGGCCACTTTGCATTTACTTTCGTTCTTTTAATTGCATTGCGTTTCCGGCTTTAATGAAAGTATAACCTCAATCGAAGAGCCTGACTGCAGCTACCTGCAGTATGTGTTAACGCCAGCTTGACAGCCGGCATGTCTGTCAGCCAGTTGCGCGTGTGCTTGTCCTTGATTCGTCGGGTAACATCGGGATGAACCGGAACAAGCTGCGCGAACCGAAGTAGCCGAGGGTTCTTTTGTTTGTTGTCGGTTAATAGTATGATGGGGTCGCCACTCCCAAAGTGATTTATTCATGATTGATTGATGGTATGAAATGAGAATGGAGAGTGTTGCTGGAATGAAAGATGACAGGAAAAACCGGAGTACCCGGAGAAAAACCTGTCCCGCCTCCGCTTTGTCCAGCACAAATCTCACTTGGAGTGACCGAGATTTGAACCACGCTATCCAGTGGTGAGAGGCCGAGGCGCTGCCATCTGAACCACGGGGGCTCTCTACATTCACTGTTATTAGTGTTAAATGTGTGACAATTCATAAAAACACTTTACTTTATTAAGTGGGGCACATGTCAGTACCAGTATTTGTAGTTATATATTATTATTATTATTTTATACATCGAGTTGAGCCTCTATGCACTGCGTTGTAACAACCAACTTCATGTCAGTGTCTAGGTCTTGCTTTTGTTAAAAATCTCATATTTTATCCCGTATTGGCTCAACACAACTAAGGTTAAGTTATAAGTAGGTTCCCACCTTCCAATACTTATCAATTTCTATACAATAGTTTTATTAATTACATTATATAAACCAGCATAATCTCTAGGACATGTTTCGTTCCGATTATGGAACATCTTCAGCTAAAAGATTTGACAAAATGGCAAGACAATTAAAACACATTGATAGTTATGATGATACAATACCTAAAAGATAAGACAAAATGGCACGAAAATTAAAACACATATGATGGTTATGATGATAAAATAAAATGTTCATTCATGTTGGTTAAAAATTTCAACAAGTCAGTGTCCAAGTGACGAAGTAAAATCGGCGATAAGGTTCTTCTTTATGTTGGGGACGTGTATATTTGTTAATCTTGAAGATAACATTAGAGATATACAAGATTTTCTTAACGTATAGTTATCGGGGGAACTCTTGATAAAACAACCGTAGTTGAAGTTGAGTTGCGGTTGGACTATTAAAATGAGTCTGAAACGAGAAAAGAATGAGTAAAAAGGAGGATATTTTAGGGAGAAAACCGTATAAAAATGTATGTTCGTGAGAATAAAGGATAATGGAGTTGATTACCTTATAGTCAATCGTATCGTATTTGACGTCCTCCCTTACACCGCGTCGTTAACTGACTGAGTTCTGTGTACGTATGTGAGGCACTTGCGGTGGGCGGGGAATATTGGAAGGAGAGGTAAGTGAAGTGAGGAGAGCGGGTGAAATATTGTGTAGGTTGGAGCTAACAGAGGAGTGGCGCTGTGATAGGTTAGAGGAAACGGAAGGAAAAGTAGGGGGAATATTGTGTAGGGTGGAGTTAATCGGAAGGAGGTGTGTTGGTTGTTTTTTGGGGATCCTTTTTGATGGTTTTTCTTTTTTTGTTAGGAGCTTTACGTCGCACCGACACAGATAGGTCTTATGGCGACGATGGGATGGGAAAGGCCTAGGAGTTGGAAGGAAGCGGCCGTGGTCTTAATTAAGGTACAACCCCAGCATTTGCCTGGTGTGAAAATGGGAAACCACGGAAAACCATGTTCAAGGCTGCCCATAGTGGGATACGAACCTACTATCACCCGGATGCAAGCTCACAGGATGGCTTTTTCTAGGTGAGTCTAATTTGGTAGCCTCTCCTAATTATATATTGATATTTTCCGTGTTTTCGTTAATATTCTGGCTGGGATTTCGTTTCTGATCAATCTCACTACAGATATTTTCAAGAATATTCGTTAATTTGCCTTTGTTTAACGTTCGTAGAATGGTCAAGTCCCTTTCTATCGATGTAAAACTGTGTTTATATTCGGTCATATGAAGACTCATGGCCGAGTACTTCCTATGTTTTTCAGCATTAATATGTTCTTGATATCTTACTAAGAAATTACGGCCTGTTTGTTCGATATAAGAATTGGCACGATTTGAGCATTTAAGCCTATATATCACCGATTTTAAATATTTGTTATTATTTGCAATGCTTTGATGGTTGAAAATTAAACGTTGATTGCTGTTATTGGTGCGGAAAGCAATTTTAAAATTGAGTTTCTTAAAAATATTAGTAATCTGGTAAATATTCCCATTATTATAAGTAAAAGTGGCGAAGTTTTTCTTTTTATGTTCTTTTACCAGCTGCGCTTGAGGGTTATTCTTCATTTTATTCATTAATTCATCTATGTAGTGTTTTGTGTATCCATTGCTTATTGCTATTTTGTAAATGAGATTAATTTCTTTTTGGAGATCGTTTTTGGCTCTATTTAACATGCTTTTGTGTACCTCGGGATGGTACGAATCTTTTCGTATGGTATTTATAGTTTGAGACGGTTTTCTAAAGATTGTAAAGGACAACTTTTCTTCTTGCGTTTCGACTGTTAAATCAAGGAAATTTAGTTTTTTATTGTTCTCGGTTTCTAACATAAATTTTATGAAAGGGTCTAAACTATTGATTTGGTCTAATAAATTAGTGCTACTGTTGATTTGTTCATCTATAATTGCAAAGATGTCATCAACACACCTTAGCCAGATAATGATACCTTTTTCATCATTTAAAATGTTATGTTTTTCTAAGTGATCCATGTATATTTCAGCAAGGATACCTGACGCTGGAGATCCCATAGGGAGACCACTTTGTTGATATACTGTGTTATTGAAGGAAAAGTAATTATTGTTAAGTGTAAATTCTAGGAGTAACAAATTCTTCTATTTCATGGTTGCTAAGTTTCCAGTGTGTCCTTAGGTTGTTCTTAATTATATTTATAGTTTCTTTCATGGGGATCATAGAATACATGTTCGTAACGTCGAATGAGTTCAAGGTGAAAGATGGTTTTAATTTAGTGTTCTTAATAATTTTACAAAATTCTATTGAATTACTGATTGTGGTTCTGCTTTGGAAAGTATAGTACTTTTTTCGAAAGCTATTGATAAATTTAGAGGTTTTGTAGGTGGGACTGTTTTTTCAGTTAATGATTGGTCTTATGGGTATGTCAGGTTTGTGTATCTTAGGCAAAGTTCTTGCTGTTGGTAGTATTGGATTCATATTGATTAGGCTTGATATTTCATTCTCGTTAAGGATGAAATTAATGTTTTTAAGTATTTGTTTTAGTTTTCTTTGGACAGAATTAGTCGGGTCTTTTTTAACTTTAGTGAAAGTATTATCTGAGAAAAATGCTTCGGTTTTTCCTGTGTATTCTTTTTTGTGCATAATAACTGACACATTACCTTTATCCGCCTTTGTGATTATAAGGTCATTATCTTTTATTTTTTGTTTTAAGCCTTTGATGTCTGTAGAAGGTAAATGGGATGTGTTAACTTTATGATCTTTAAATAATTCTTGAAGTTTCTTTTTGACTTCGAATTTAGTTTCAAGTTGTTGATCTATTGGAAGCTGAGCTATGACTTGTTCTACTTCAGCAATGGTTGTTATGTATTGCTTTTGGTTGTAGGGATTAGACCAATTATGTTTGGGTCCTTTGTTGATAACCTGTAACTCTTTGCCCTCGAAAACAATGTCAGTTAGATTCTTAGTTAGAGGGTGATAGGTTGAATTGGGTTCGATGTTAATGGAGGATTCTTTTGACTGATTTATGTTTTTTTGATTTAGAATAAAACTGTAAAGATTTTTGTTCAAGGTAAGATGTTTTGAATTTTAGTATTACCATATTTCAAAAAGGAATCTCAGTCAATAGGCGCCATAAGGGAGGAAGCTTCTAGATGAGCATTATGTAACTTAGAGTTTAAAAAATACCTTTTTCTGTATAGAAATTTAATTTCATTTTTGATCCATAAGTTGTTAGTTTTTTCTTGAGTAGCTTTGTGCCATTTTGTTGTACAAGGTTTTCTCTGTACTGAATTTAGAAATTTAGGAACAAGTTTCTGATGTAAACATTGTTTTAGGAAATGTGTGTCTTTGCCAATTTTTGACATTTTAATCTTTAAGTTCAAATAGGCATTTGATTGTTTTTTTGCCTGGTTGGCTAAATTACAGCTTATAAATCTCAAATTTTATCCCGTATTGGCTCAACACAACTAAGGTTAAGTTATAAGTAGGTTCCCACCTTCCAATACTTATCAATTTCTATACAGTAGTTTTATTAATTACATTATATAAACCAGCTTAATCTCTAGGACATGTTTCGTTCCGATTATGGAACATCTTCAGCTAAAAGATTTGACAAAATGGCAAGACAATTAAAACACATTGATAGTTATGATGATACAATAGCTAAAAGATAAGACAAAATGGCACGAAAATTAAAACACATAAGACAGTTGTGATGATAAAATAAAATGTTCATTCATGTTGGTTAAAAATTTCAACAAGTCAGTGTCCAAATGACGAAGTAAAATCGGCGATAAAGTTGTTCTTAGTGTTGGGGACGTGTATATTTGTTAATCTTGAAGACAAAATTAGAGATATACAAGATTTTCTTAACGTATAGTTATCGGGGGAACTCTTGATAAAACAACCGTAGTTGAAGTTGAGTTGCGGTTGGACTATTAAAATGAGTCTGAAACGAGAAAAGAATGAGTAAAAAGGAGGATATTTTAGGGAGAAAACCGTATAAAAATGTATGTTCGTGAGAATAAAGGATAATGGAGTTGATTACCTTATAGTCAATCGTATCGTATTTGACGTCCTCCCTTACACCGCGTCGTTAACTGACTGAGTTCTGTGTACGTATGTGAGGCACTTACGGTGGGCGGGGAATATTGGAAGGAGAGGTAGGTGAAGAGAGGTAAGCGTGTGTAATGTTGTGTAGGGTGGAGCTAACTGAGGAGTGGCGCTGTGATAGGCTAGAGGAAACGGAAGGAAAAGTAATCGGAACGAAACATGTCCTAGAGATTAAGCTGGTTTATATTATGTAATTAATAAAACTATTGTATGGAAATTGGTAAGTATTGGAAGTTGGGAACCTACTTAACCTTAGTTGTGTTGAGCCAATGCGGTATAAAATATGAGATTTATAAGCTGTAATTTAGCCAACCAGGCAGAAAAACAATCAAATGCCTATTTGAACTTAAAGATTAAAATGTCAAAAATTGGCAAGGACATAAATTCCCTAAAGCAATGTTTACATCAAAAACTCGTTCCTAAATTTCTAAATCCAGTACAGAGAAAATCTTGTACAACAAAATGGAACAAAGCTACTCAAGAAAAAAATAACTTATGGATCAAAAATGAAATTAAATTTCTATATAGAAAAAGCTTTTTTTAAACTCTAAGTTATATAATGCTTATCTAGGAGCTTCCTCCCTTATGGCCCCTACTGAATGGGATTCCTTTTTGAAATATGGTAATACTAAAATTCAAAACATCTTAGATAAGAAACAAGAAACC
Organism: Anabrus simplex; assembly: GCF_040414725.1. Classification (NCBI taxonomy): domain Eukaryota; kingdom Metazoa; phylum Arthropoda; class Insecta; order Orthoptera; family Tettigoniidae; genus Anabrus; species Anabrus simplex. The sequence goes on from NC_090271.1 coordinate 5,842,757, forward strand.
TTGAACAAAAAACTTTACAGTCTTACTCTAAATTAAAAAAAACATAAATCAGTCAAAAGAATCCTCCATTAACATCGAATCCTCCATCTAAGAATCTGACATTGTTTTCGAGGACAAAGAGTTACAGATTATCAACAAAGGATCCAAACATAATTGGTCTAATCCCTACAACCAAAAGCAATACATAACAACCATTGCTGAAGTAGAACAAGTCATAGCTCAGGTTCCAATAGATCAACAACTTGAAACTAAATTCGAAGTCAAAAAGAAACTTCAAGAATTATTTAAAGATCATAAAGTTAACACAACCCATTTACCTTCTACAGACATCAAAGGCTTAAAACAAAAAATAAAAGATAATGATCTTATAATCACAAAGGCGGATAAAGGTGATGTGTCAGTTATTATGCACAAAAAAGAATACACAGGAAAAACCGAAGCATTTTTCTCAGATAATACTTTCACTAAAGTTAAAAAAGACCCGACTAATTCTGTCCAAAGAAAACTAAAACAAATACTTAAAAACATTAATTTCATCCTTAATGAGAATGAAATATCAAGCCTAATCAATATGAATCCAATACTACCAACAGCAAGAACTTTGCCTAAGATACACAAACCTGACATACCCATAAGACCAATCATTAACTGAAAAAACAGTCCCACCTACAAAACCTAAATTTATCAATAGCTTTCGAAAAAAGTACTATACTTTCCAAAGCAGAACCACAATCAGTAATTCAATAGAATTTTGTAAAATTATTAAGAACACTAAATTAAAACCATCTTTCACCTTGAACTCATTCGACGTTACGAACATGTATTCTATGATCCCCATGAAAGAAACTATAAATATAATTAAGAACAACCTAAGGACACACTGGAAACTTAGCAACCATGAAATAGAAGAATTTGTTACTCCTAGAATTTACACTTAACAATAATTACTTTTCCTTCAATAACACAGTATATCAACAAAGTGGTCTCCCTATGGGATCTCCAGCGTCAGGTATCCTTGCTGAAATATACATGGATCACTTAGAAAAACATAACATTTTAAATGATGAAAAAGGTATCATTATCTGGCTAAGGTGTGTTGATGACATCTTTGCAATTATAGATGAACAAATCAACAGTAGCACTAATTTATTAGACCAAATCAATAGTTTAGACCCTTTCATAAAATTTATGTTAGAAACCGAGAACAATAAAAAACTAAATTTCCTTGATTTAACAGTCGAAACGTAAGAAGAAAAGTTGTCCTTTACAATCTTTAGAAAACCGACTCAAACTATAAATACCACACGAAAAGATTCGTACCATCCCGAGGTACACAAAAGCATGTTAAATAGAGCCAAAAACGATCTCCAAAAAGAAATTAATCTCATTTACAAAATAGCGATAAGCAATGGATACACAAAACACTACATAGATGAATTAATGAATAAAATGAAGAATAAACCTCAAGCGCAGCTGGTAAAAGAACATAAAAAGAAAAACTTCGCCACTTTTACTTATAATAATGGGAATATTTACCAGATTACTAATATTTTTAAGAAACTCAATTTTAAAATTGCTTTTCGCACCAATAACAGCAATCAACGTTTAATTTTCAACCATCAAAGCATTGCAAGTAATAACAAATATTTAAAATCGGTGATATATAGGCTTAAATGCTCAAATCGTGCCAATTCTTATATCGAACAAACAGGCCGTAATTTCTTAGTAAGATATCAAGAACATATTAATGCTGAAAAACATAGGAAGTACTCGGCCATGAGTCTTCATATGACCGAATATAAACACAGTTTTACATCGATAGAAAGGGACTTGACCATTCTACGAACGTTAAACAAAGGCAAATTAACGAATATTCTTGAAAATACCTATATTAAGATTGATCAGAAACGAAATCCCAGCCAGAATATTAACAATAACACGGAAAATATCAATATATAATTAGAAGAGGCTACCAAATTACTCACCTAGAAAAACCAACAAAAAGGATCCCAAAAAACAACCAATACACCTCCTTCCGATTAACTCCACCCTACACAATATTCCCCCTACATTTCCTTCTGTTTCCTCTAGCCTATCACAGCGCCACTCCTCTGTTAGCTCCACCCTACACAACATTACACACGCTTACCTCTCTTCACCTACCTCTCCTTCCAATATTCCCCGCCCACCGCAAGTGCCTCACATACGTACACAGAACTCAGTCAGTTAACGATGCGGTGTAAGGCAGGACGTCAAATACGACACGATTGACTATAAGGTAATCAACTCCATTATCCTTTATTCTCACGAACATACATTTTTACACGGTTTTCTCCTTAAAATATCCTCATTTTTACTCATTCTTTTCTCGTTTCAGACTCATTTTAATAGTCCAACCGCAACTCAACTTCAACTACGGTTGTTTTATCAAGAGTTCCCCCGATAACTATACGTTAAAAAAATCTTGTATACCTCTAATTTTGTCTTCAAGATTAACAAATATACACGTCCCCAACATAAAGAACAACTTTATCGCCGATTTTACTTCGTCACTTAGACACTGACTTGTTGAAATTTTTGACCAACATGAATGAACATTTTATTTTATCATCATAACTATCATATGTTTTTAATTTTCGTGCCATTTTGCATAATCTTTTAGCTATTGTATCATCATACCTATCAATGTGTTTTAATTGTCTTGCTATTTTGTCAAATCTTTTAGCTGAAGATGTTCCATAATCGGAACGAAACATGTCCTAGAGATTAAGCTGGTTTATATAATGTAATTAATAAAACTATTGTATAGAAATTGATAAGTATTGGAAGGTGGGAACCTACTTATAACTTAACCTTTGTTCTTGTTCTTGTTGTGGCTTTGACTTCCTGCCAGTATCTTCTGAGCCCAGCGACGAGTGCCTGTTTATGCTCTTCAGACGAACGTCCTTTCCGTCTTCTGGAAGTTGATGCTATTTGGAAACCTTGGAAGTTGTTCACCAATCTTCTGAATGCGTTCCTGTCATGAATTTCTTGGCCTGAAATCCAATCTGCCTCAGATCTTTTTCGCATTTCTGGAACCATCTCGGCCTTGTTGTCTTAGATTGAATAAAATTCCATATTCTTTTCGTTAGTCGATCATTAGTCATCCTCAAGAGATGACCGTAAAATGGTAGCTTGTAGTTTGTGACCGATAATCTCAGTGTCACAAGCCATGGGACCTCAATTTTTACGCGAAATCCAAACCACCGGACGTGACTTCCGCCTCAGAAATCGCACTTGCATTAAGAGAGCCGTAAGCCCTAACTCGGCCACATACAAAGGCATTAAATAAATAAATAAATAAATAAATATGCAGACTCGAACCCAGTCGTTCTTGATGGTGCCACGCAGCTTGACCGCTGCGCCATCACGCCCCTTCTTTATTCTTACTACGATATCTATATATATAAAGTAAGGGTTTTGTCTGTACATTGCTCAGAATTTAAAAAGGATGGCATTTCTGTATCAGTCGTGCCCACAGTAACAAGGAAATGCACTTTTTAATTTTCCGTAATGTCTGTCTGTCTGTCTGTCTGTATGTATGTATGTATACGCATCAGAAGAAAACGGCTGAAGAAAATTTAATGAAAATCGGTATACAAAGTCAGGTAGTAAGTCGCTACAATCTAGGCCATAAATAACTTTATTCACTCTGAATGAAATGGTAGTTTAGGGGAAGGCCTAAAATTCAATTCAAAAATATTTGTTATTAGTGATCATATCCTAATGAAAATCGGTATACAAAGTCGGTGAATAAGTCGCTATAATCTAGGCCTTAAATAATTTTACTCACGCTGAGTGAAATGGTAGTTTAGGGGAAGGCCTAAAATGTAATTCTCAAATAATTATTAGTGATCGTAGTGATAATGTAGTATTATATTTCCGATCGTTTGTCTTATACATTGTTACCATACCGGCTATGTTCAGAGATATTCATGAATTTGGAATGTTGTTACCACTAAGCCATTATCAGCGCAGAGTCACGAGAAAAGGGGTAAACAGGATTTAATGAAAATCGGTAGGCCTATGTAAAGTCGGAGAATAAAGAACTACAGTCTACGCTATAAATAATCTTATAAGACGCCCTAATATCACAGAGTCGAAAGAAAACTAAATATGAAGGCCTACAATATAGAAAGCTCATAAAATTGATCAACAATAACATTACATTGACCATTGTTGTGATGTGCTTTGTCTTCTGTTGCTACTCATCTCTGATAGATAGGATTACTGCTGCGTACCGAGTATTTTTTAATATGCCCTTCGTCGCACCGACACAGTTAGGTCTGAGGGCGACGATGGGATAGGAAAGGGCTATGAGTGTGAAGGAAGCGGCCTTGGCCTGAATTAAGGTACAGCCCCAGCATTTGCCTAGTGTGCAGATGGGAATCCACGGAATAACATCTTCAGCGCTGCCGATAGTGGGGTTAGAATCCATTATCTCCCAGATGCAAGCTCACAGCTGCGCGCTTCTAACCACACGGCCAACTTGCCTAGTTATACGAGTGTAACATTCTGCCTGAATATTGGCGGGAAGTAGCTGGGGAGTTAGGTAACTTTCTTCTTTAGCATGCCATTTCTCTGTTTCATAAATTTTCCGGTACTACTGGTACATAACACTGGTTCATCATAGCATTCGAGCTATTCAATCCCTACTCTGAGGCACTGATTGAAATGAGAAGTGTGCATATTGAACGGAATAATGGTAGAGAAGTGTTACCGGCTGTCTGTGGCCTGGCCATTCCAGCTCTGGAACTTTGGCCTGTTAGATCGGCACCGTAGAACTGTTTGTGAGAAAATGTGCAGTTTTTCATTTGATCGAGAATTTTATGTGATAACATTGCTTTTAATCACTACATTCCTAATGACGTTTTTGTAATGACCTATGTTGACTTCAGTTAGGAAAACCACAAAGTCAGTCTTTCTGAGAATCCCGTAGCAAAGTACGGGTACATCAGCTAGTTAAATATACATTTCTTCATTCGGTGATCGTATTTAATGCGGAGTTTCAGATTTATTAGCCCCTATGCCATGTCGCCATAGCAATGGTTCGCCAGTGCTGACACCCGACGATCGCCTTGAACTGTATTATGCAGACATTACACAATTTACACAAATGTTCTTTTTTTTTTCGCAAAATGTACCTTTGTCATTCTCGTAAATAATATCTTGACATTACCAATGAAAGTTACCACAATTCGCAGAATTTAGAAAAACGGTAAAGGTATGTAAAGTCAAAAGTCCGTTCCATGTAAACACGGATCGCTACGTTTAAAGTTTTATAAAATCGCATGCATCAGGTTTACAACAAGAAATTTGTGGAGGTTGTTAAGTATCATCTAGACGTTATTATGCATAAATCTCAATTTGTTTAGATGGTAAGTTTCATATATATGTTAAAAAGAAATGTAAACACGCGACGTCTGGATTGGCCTTTTGCATTCAATACTCCATACTTTAAAACTTTCAGAAACAACTCGTATTTTTAAATTTAGACATATATTATTTTCTGGGCGGACGAAGAAGGAAAGAAGTGTGAAGCAGTCAAAGTCACATGGCTTTGTTTGCACTTATTTCATTCTCTAATATTGGAAAGAGTTTAGTAGGCTTACTCTGATGTGCTCAGACCAACAGCTTGCAAAAGGGATGAATAAGAACAAATTTCTAAATGACCTGAGAAAATTAAAAGTAACTAGCAAAAAATTATGAAAATAGGGCTAATATCGTATGTGAATTAAATGCTTTATTTCTGTAGTGATTTATTTACTTATTGTATGGGAGTATCCGAGGGCATGTTCAGGTGGGTATGCGATCATGAGGATGATGCAGCTCATGGACGAATCACCATCAACAGTTTCCATGTAAACCCTGCAGTATACCCCCACATATCCTATTGTTCTAGAGGTTGTATTTCTTTACTGCAAGGACATAACTAGGTGACGAGAAGACATTTTTTGTGTTCATTATTCTTGTAGGTTGTTTATGGCAACTGGAATTAAGTCAGTAAAGACTGTTGTCGTCATTTGATCTTCTGTGTCCTGTTCTTTACAAGTAGCAACCGTGAATATGGAAAAGGCAGAAAAGAATGAAGTGTGTCAAGGTGTGCATTATGACTGATTTAGATGCAACAGAAACGCATACTATTTTAGATGCAGAGACTAAGTTTGACACAGTGAAGAAAAGAATTGAAGAACTTGAGAATGTGGAACACCAGGTATTTAATTTTTTGCTGTTGACCGAGCGAGTTGGCCGTGTGTGAGCTTGCATTCGGAAAGATGATGGGTTCAGATCCCGCCGTCGGCAGCCCTGAAGATGTTCATGGTTTCTTATTTTCACACCAGGCCAGGGGTGTACCGAAACCCCTCGGCGTGGTGGGATTCTCTGTGCTGCAGCAGGAGTTCTGAGCTCAGTGTTTAAACTTTCTCAGATTCATGCAGTGCTTTATTCAAAGCGAACACAGCTTTGATACTATTTTATGGATTCAATAAAACTTCTACATGCATATTTAGAAAACTCAATTATTTTGGAAAATGATGCTATTTTATCTTAAAAAAAATTATTTCCCCTTGGTTGAAATGCCTTGTAATTACTTCCAAGCTCTTCATACTGTGGTTGAGTTCACCAAACTCCCATGTTTCAGCCATCATGTAAGAACAGTCAATTAAATCCAGTCTTTTGTGATGAGCCATTGTCGTCATCTATCGAAAGTTTCTGATAATGACACTTCATAGTTTCAATAACCGATTGGTTATGTTTGGCAGCAGGAAATGTTTTTAGAAACTTCCATTTTCTCTTTCAAGAAGGTTTTCTATGTGCTGAATGGGTGCATTAACACCTTACTGCCTTCTTTTCTGAGGGCCTTTTGATCTTTTAATTCTGTGTATCATTCGGTAAACTGATAAGCACTCAGACAGGCGTTCGATTGATACTTGTCAATGAGGGGAAGGTTGTGATTATTGTTTCAAGAGGAAGAACAACTAGGCAACCATCCTCTATATAACACTAATCAGAGTGAAAAAATGGAAGTGATCCGACACTTCGAAAAATGAAGGAATAAACCAGAGAAGGACAAGGGCCACGAAGGGCGTGAAAATGAGACTCCCTAGGAAGTTACACATTTTGGAAAGCCCTGGTATTTTTCAGTTTGCCTATCAACAGGAGGGTTCCCGTAGCATTCACGACCAGGAGCGCAACTAAAGTTGTTCCGGGCAAAGCCTTGCAAATAAGACATGTCTCATCTGCATTATGTAAACATTTGAGGTAAGATTTTGTTTAATTTTTCAGTCAAGTTTTCTGCAAGTTGGGGTGTGCTGATAGTTTGGAATCCATATCTCGCTTTAAAATTCCAGAGCCAGAAAAGAGACAAACCCTTTTTCTCTCCAAAGAGTTTTGGCTTTTTGCAGTGAATCTTTGCCTGTGTATGCACTATCACTACACTTGTTTTGCAGTAGGAGGGCCAAATATGGGGTGTGAATTCTGAATATTCATTGCTCCCAAGAAGAATGTGTCTTATAAAGGGCCAGATATTCAAATTTAATTTTTCTTTTTTACCAAGTAATCCATACTTTATAACTGGAGTTCTAAAAGATCTACTGGCTTTAACACCAGCAACATTTAAGGAGGTACCAGCATCTACAAAACCTGAGAGAGGAGCTGAGGCTAGAGTATTTGGGCCAACTTTTGCAGCAGCAACCAGGTGCACTAGGAATATGTTGTTTGTGTGGTGAAGCTTCAATGACTGTACCGTCAGGAAGTGGCAGATTTCTGATAGTGTAACTACAAGAAATTACTCTCGACTTTCTTTGTCACTAATGTTGTTTTAATTGTAAGTTTTTGGGAGGATGTCACTATGTAAGTGGGTTAACTCCATGGACAAAGTGACCTTTTTTGTTCTGTGATGAGTAGTTTAGAAAGTGGTGTAGAGTCGTCATTGAGAATATTTCTTGTGAATTAAAGCTGTTTCCAAGTCATTCAGTTTGGTTGATACACTAAATCAGGTAGATTAGTATCCCTCGACAACTACTGGCAGTGTACTGTAAACAGTCAGTGAACCAGTGAACATATAAGGTACAAGAGTACATTTCAAGGGGAGTCGAAAGCAAGAAAGGAATTTCTGCCTAATATACCAGAACGCATGCAGCCACTGTGACACGTTTTAGATTCAGTCTTGCATCTGAATAAACTTAATGTGTGCTGCTAAAAAGAGATGTGGAAATACTAGGAAAGAAAGCACACTAAAAGATTTTATTTAAAATCAATAAATTTTAAAAATGTAATTTTGTAGTACATTATACCAATGATGTGTGAGTATATGATTCGATTTACAAGGACCTGTAATGTGTAGAATGCCCACCAGAGTGCCCAGTCAACTGCTGTGAGTCACAGTGCAGAGAGGAGTGTGTACAGTAGGAGGCACCCGCACTGCCTCACAAACCTTACAGCATGAGAATGGTTGGTCGTATCGGGCATTTACCAGGCATATGGGCCATTCAGATGTCGCAGTGCGTACATGACAGCACCCAGTCACGTCGTGCAGGAAACACCACCCAAAGGGAGGATCATCGTATGTTCCCATAACTTCGGCACCTGCCATCCGCAAACACGTACTGGACACTACAGCATCTTGCGAGTTCCTGCACAGTGTCTCAACGACTCACATCCGCCAGTTGGGGTCGTATCGCCCCATGTGTCAGTGCCATTGACACCGGAACACAAAACGCCTGTGTTTGGAGTGGTGCTTTGCCAAGGAGGCTTGAACAGAGGTCGACTGGGGTCTCATGTTCAGTGATGAGTCTCGCTTCTCCTTAAACTCCAGTGACCCTCGTTTGCGCGTTTGGGGTATCGAGGGCAGATGGCATATCCTGGGCTTCTTCTCTTCATGTGCCATGTCCTCGCAGAACATTGGCGATCATTAGCATGATCTGTTGTTTGTTCATAGCTGTTCTGAACAGAGTAAGCTTTGTCACCCCAAACCACTTCCTCAAGTTGCCGAGCCATGATGTCCTACTTCTCCGTGGACTACGTTTTCCATTAATTTTCCCTTGGAGTATTACTTGCAGAACGTGGTATTTACTGTTCCGCATCATATGACCAAAGTATTCTAGCTTCCTTCTCTTGCTGGTAGTGAGATTTTCTGGTTCTTTGTTCATACGGTGCAAAACGTCTATGTTGGTCATTTTAGCTGTCCAAGGTATCTTCAGCATCCTTCGGTACGTCCAAGTTTCAAATGCTTGCAACTTCTTGCACATGGTGTCAGTGTCCATGCCTCAACGCCGTATAACAGAATGCTGAAAATGTAGCACCGGAGTAGTCGTGTCCGTAGTGAAATGGAAAGGTCACGGCTTGTCAAAAGTTTCCTAAGTCTCTGAAAAGAAGTTCTGGCCTGCTCAATTCTGCATCCCAGTCATCATTGATGTGGCATCCCAGGTATTTAATTGTTGCCACTCTCGCGATCTGTTCCTTTGCTGCTGTGAGATTACCTCGAATGCCATCTTCTTTCCTACTTATAACCATCCATTCTAAGCCTCAAGCCCATTGTGCTGCTGGCTTCAGTGACACCATTAAATAGTTTCTGTAGATCGTGTAGATTGTTTGCAAGTAGCACAGTGTCATTGGCATACCTGATTTTATTTATGATGAAACCATTAACCAAAACTCCTTTGAGTCTTTCCATAAAGAGCATCTTGAAAAATATTTTCTGAACAGATGTTGAAAAGCATGGGGGAAAGAATACAGCCTTGGCGAACTCCTTTCATAAATGAGACTTCTGCCGAGACATGACCATCAACTCTTATGCCAGTGCTCTGGTTCCAGTAGAGATTACCAATAATATCAAGTCCTAATTCTCGAAGAATGTTCATAAGTTCATCATAGCGGACTGTATCAAAGGCCTTTTCGTAATCGATGAAACAAGCAAAAAGTTCGACATTGACATCTCGGCACCGTTGGAGGACTAATACCTGCAGACTGAATAATGCCTCTCTAGTACCAAAACCATGCCTGAAGCCAAACTGTTCCATTATTCTTACATTTATGAAAAATTTTCGCATGCAAGACCTTTAGGAATACTTTCAGAACGTGGCTCATCAAACTAATTGTTCTATATTCATTGCAGAATTTTGCATTGGCTTTCTTAGGCAATATTACGAAAGTCGATTTGAGCCAGTCCTGAGGAATGGTTCCACTGCGGTGAATACAGTTCAATAGGTCAACTAATAATGAAAGGGATTTTTCTTTCTCAAGCATTTTCAGTATCTTAGCATACATCTCATCAGGGCCTGGAGCCTTCCCATTCTTTGCTGTTCTTATGGCATATTCTACTTTTGCACTTGTGATATCCACACCATCGTCTGCCCAAGCACCATGATCCACATTTCTGCTATCCAAGAAGAGATTTTGTACATATTCCATCCATTCCTTCAGTTTTTCTTCAGTGCTCGCGAAGATGTCACCATTGTTATTAAGGAGGACTTCACTACCCTTCTTGTTATATGCACCGGTTACTTGTTTCACTTTCTTGTATATGTTGAAAAATCATGTTTTGAATTCATTAATTCTATTTCGTTGCATTCCTCAGAGAGCTGTTGTTCTTTTGCATTCCTTATTTTTTGTCTTATTAAATTCTGCAAGCTTTTGTACTTTACAGGATCTTTGTTCTTAAAAGACCTTCTCTGGTTCATCAGCTTCAGGATTTCTTCTGTCATCCACGGCTTGTTTTCCCTTCTTCCAGCATCCATTAATTTTATTTGACTTACGTCGTTAATTGCACATTTGATGTGATTCCAAGTGCCTTAAACATCATTTACAGTAATGCTGTTTTGAACTTTTGCGAGTTTTACACGTAGTGCTGACTGAACTTCATCTTTCAGTGCTTGATCTTGAAGCTTCTGAATCTCAATCTGACTAAAACTCCCCTTTAAATGGCATTTCTTCAGCCTGAGATTCATGGAAGCAAACAGTAGACTATTGTCTGAGTTGATATCAGCACCAGGGTATGTTTTTACACATTTGGTAGAATTTCTGAACCGCTTGTTAATTGTGATGTAATCAATCTGGTTCCTAATACTGCTGTCAGCATTAGAGGTCCACGTATAGAGGTGACGTGGCGGTAACTGGAAATATGTGTTTGCTATAATAAGACCCTCCTCATGGCACACCTGGGGCTGTTTCCTAAAATCATCTTTCACTAATATTATTAGTAAGAAACCAATAATATTAACCCTAGACCGGGCGCACTGGTTGTTTTTGTCAACCAACGCGCTATTTGATGCCGTAATTCATAGAACTGTCAGTCTTTCACTACCTCGCAACTAATACCTCTGCTCTTACTCTTGACCTTCAGTTCAGTCGAGTTTTGACAACAGTGGACGCGATACATGTGTAATTATTTCGAGCGAACTCTTGGAAGCCGAAGTTGGTTGACAAAGTCAACTGCGCGCCTGTTCACGTAAGTAAAACTTATTCCTTTTAAATTTCCTTTCCTCTGTACTTTTTGGGTAATTACACAAAGTCAGGTGTAATTACACACAGTATATTTCTATTTTAGGTCTCGTTTTGTCAATGATGAAGACATACCTGACATTTTGAGCCAGTTGTCCGATGAAATAGAGGACTCTGCCTTGGATTTTTTGGATGTGGAGGAGGAAATTATAAATGTATCGGATCAGGATCATAACAGTGATACTGAGCAAGAGGCCGATTCAGACAGTGAGATCTATGAAGACGATAATGACAAGGAATTTATTTCCCGGAGAGATGGAGGAACAATGTGGTCCACGACGGACTTTTCAAAACTTACTTCGAGGGTAAATGCAAGGAATATTGTAAAAACACTGCCAGGACGGGAAGGGGAGGAATCAACAGAAATGGACTGTTTCATGCAGTTGATAAACACTGAGATGGTCGGTGAACTATTATACTGGACTAATTTGTACATTTCTAGGAACCGGGAGAAAGTGAATTACAGTCGTGGGCGTGATGCTAAATTTGCGAACCATGTGAAATTGTGGCATTGCTGGGAGGATAAGGTGTGAAAGGTTTCTTGGACAAGGCAACAAAGTTTATTTTCATCCAGTCTTTTTTTGCTATTATCTCTGATCATTTCATTCTATAATTGTGCAAATATTAAAATATGACCTTCATTTTAATTTAATTATGTATCTACTGCTTAACTCATTTTAAATAGGCGCAGTATTCATGTCACTATGAGAATTAGTTCACGTGTTTATGATTATCCATTTTAAGTACATTCATATTAATCACTAATACAACTTTTTAATTTTATTTGGAGAATAACATTGAAACAAAATATAAAATGCCGTTAAATGAAATGTATATGCGATTGGAAGCCTGAAAACGTAACTGGTTGACAAAGTCAACCACGCGCCCGGTAGTGTGACAGAAATTGGCACGCCCGGTCTAGAGTTCACGAATAATATTAATATTATGCTTCATAGAGTTATTGGCTAATAATATTAGTAATTAATTTGAATTATTATTATTATTATTATTATTAGATATTCCTAATAATATTAGTATGTTGTTTCATACACAACATGACTGATAAACGTTACTCATATTACTGGGATTATTTCCATTAATGTATATTATTAGTGAAACTAAAGTGTGTGGCATTAAATCGTGAAGATCAGTGAAATGGTGATGACGAACGAGTGTCGGTACTGACATGTGGATCTGCTTGATAGGATTGCTAATAGAATGTTCCACTGCAAGGAATGAAGCAGTTTCACATTTCACTCACAGTATCATTGTGTTTCCATAGGGCAGTTCTGCTCTGAGACTCCAGCTGTCCTTTAAAATCTTGGCTTATACGACCAGTGGTGGTGGTGATTATTGTTTTAAGAGGAAGTACAACTAGGCAATCAGACAGAAAAATGGAAGGGATCCGACACTTTGAAAAATGAAGGTATCAGCCATGAAGTGCGTGAAAATGAAGTACACTCTAGGCCTCGCTATCTAATACCGTCAGAGTCGGAAAAGAACAAGAGTTGAACAAGGGAGGTCGGATAGAATAGATGAAAGTGAGGAGCCTGGCACAGGAGGTAGTAAACCAAGATGTTCATAGTCCATCTCAACAGAGATTTTTAAGAGGGTTGTGGTGTGTAAAAGGTTGCGAATAGTTGATGCTTTAACTCATCACTTTCCACAAAGGAACTTTCTTCTCTTACATTATTTTTACTTCTTTTATCCATTCTCATAAGTATCAAAGTCACAACAACGAAAATATCAAGTTAGCCTTTCGAACATATCGATTAATAGCTGGTTGTAGTCGAGCACTACCCCCTGTGGGTGGGGAATGCAGATGAAGAATACACCCACGGTATCCCCTCCCTGATGTAAGAGGTGACTAAAAGGGGCCCCAGAGGCTCTCGACTTGGAAGCGTAGGTTGGCGAGCACGGGGCCCTCCGCTGAGTCCTGGCATTGCTTCCACTTGTGCCAGGTTCCTCACTTTCGTCTATCCTGTTTGACCTCCCTTGGTTAATGCTTGTTCTTTTCCGACCCCAACGGTATTAGAGCATTCGAGACCTAGGTAGTCTTTCATTTTCACTCCCTTCGTGGCCCTTGTCTTTCTTCGTCTGTTAGTTCATTTTCCGAAGTGGCGGATCCCTACTTCTTTCTTCCTTTCTTCTCTTTGTCTACCCCCTGTGGGTGGGGGACGCAGGCAAAGAATTCACCCACGGTATCCTCTGCCTATCGTAAGAGATGACTAAAAGGGGCGACCAAGGGATGATCAAATTAGAACTATGAAACTACTCGTGTTTAGTACACCACACGTGGAACACCATGGGTCGCTTTTACTTGCGCGTAGTACCACTATGTTCGCTACCAAATAGGTTTGTGATTAGTAGCAAACGAGAACGCGATGGCTTTTACAGTACCTGTGATTAGTAGCACTATATGAGCGACACCATGGGATGACGGAACCCATGGTTCTGGCTTGCCTATGATTAGTACCCATTATATGAGGAACACCACGGGATAGTAGGAGTCCCTGTGGTTAGTACACTTAGGTGATGAACACCATAGGTTTGCGTTGCCTGTCAAGGGCGCCGCAATGTGCGAAACACATTAGGTCTGTAATACATGTGCGAATTTCATTACCTGTGAGTAGTACCATAATGTGTGGAATACCGCGAGTCTACGGTTCTCTTGATTAGTACCGCAACATGACAAATACCATGGTTCTATTTTTCTAGCAATAAGTACCATTACGAGGGGCCGATGACTTGGATTCTGCACTCCTTTCGAATATAAGCATCATCATTTCAGTATCGTGCTATAGAGGCAGTCCCTTGATCAGTAGTACTATTGTTCTACGCCAGCCTCTGTGCATGCGAGGCACTGTGGGCCGGTTCCACTGATCGTTTTAAATTCATATCCATCCATTCATGCTTCGTCCTCACGTTTTGGATTGTGGTCAGTGGAGGATTTTGGGGTTTTAATTTGTCGTTTCATTTCGTATCAGTAGGGGCCGATGACCTAGATGTTAGGCCCCTTTAAACAACAAGCATCAATCAATTAATCATAGTCGAACACTAGCCTACTGCTAGGAACAAACACAACCAAGAACATATGCAACAAACCGATTCTAACCTCCATTTGTATCAGTTGACTAATGAACTAATATTATGAGTGAAGATAATTTATTAGTCATGTGTAAACCTGTATGAAACTGAATTTGGTTAACTAGTAATTAGTTTCATAGTTTCATAAAACGGGCCCTGCCCATATTATGGAAAGAGACACAGGCGTAATCCCTGGCATCATGGTGTGGGGAGCCATAGGATATGTGTTCTAGTCACCTCTAATAATGCTTCGGCAGACTTTGATGGCACAGGGATACGTCACAGACATTCAGTGTCCGCACGTCCTACCCCTTATGGCACAGCACTCTTGTACAGTGTTCCAACAAGATAATGCACGTTGAACTGACACTAGGAACACGACGAAGACCCAGTGCGGTGGATTTGGTCAAAACTAGCAAAAAACAGCCAGGAACTGGACCCGGGCCTCTTACAGACAACAAACATATAAGAGATGCAAAGAAATAAAAATATAACAGTAATAAGGGCAAGTACATAAATTTATTATGGAGAGGAAATTAAAAAAAAAAGGTTGCATAGGTAAAAAAGGGGGCCAAAAATCAAATAGCTAATATTAATAATATGTGGCCCATAATCAAAATATACCAGACTCATTGATTACAGCACCTTCACACACGCTTACCTTCATAAAAGACGTGACGAAAAGTATGGAATAAGGACTTGGCATCTATATTAATTAATTGAAGAATATGAATTCAGGTGGGTACAAAACATTTCTTTGTAGCACATCAGGTTTAAACAGCCATAAGTTTAGGGAGTAACAGCACCTAATGATAACATTCTCCCTTACAATTCCCCAGATAAGACATAAAAACTCTCAACAATAAAAATCACGTCCTCCGAGAATACAATATCATTAAGT
Source organism: Anabrus simplex (assembly GCF_040414725.1). Classification (NCBI taxonomy): domain Eukaryota; kingdom Metazoa; phylum Arthropoda; class Insecta; order Orthoptera; family Tettigoniidae; genus Anabrus; species Anabrus simplex. Next base: position 5,858,283 of record NC_090271.1, read on the forward strand.
AAAAGAGCATAAAATGGGAGAAGAGGGAAGGGTGCACCGAGCTCATAAAATTCAAGCAGAGAGAAAAAGGGGAAAGGGGTGGTTACCATGGTTTCACACAAAACAACTAAAGTAACACAGAAGGTGCCCAACAAAGAATAAAACAAATTAAACTAGGAAAATAGGTAAAGAATGCCAATGACGGCAATGTGAAACGAGCAATAAATAAATTAGGCACAAAAGGTATCATGAATCAACCGTCAGAACCACCCACGCTCACAGAGACCAAGGGGATATCGCCGAAATAAAGGGACGTATAAGAACGTCAACGCACAGCACATAACAAAATAAACAACCGCTCTCGAGCTCAGACAATATGAACCAGAAAGTGGTCCATCAAAAGAGACGAATGTCTCCAACACCAAACACACAGCAGCAGGCAAATCGCGTAGTTAGCTTGAATTCATACCAGGTCTATGAAGTGGACATGAATTATATAGAACACGTGATAAAATAATACAACATGAGCTCAAGCGGAATGTTAATGAAGCGATATGAGTAAAAGGTCTCGGCCGCACAGAGCAAACAATCTCATACACACACACACACATGAATCCGTTTCACCTTCTGTTCTCAAAATAAACATAGTGGATCGATAAATGAAAATACCGAAAGAAGCGTGTAAAAGTAAAGTTAACACACAGAAACACATGTAATGAGGGAAGCCTTTCGAACCAAACCATGGTGAGCACAGCACGAAGCAATAATAAAACCAAGAGAAGATTAAAGAAAAATAAATACCTGATTACATTAGCAGTTAACTTTCTCGAAAGGCCGAGATATGTACTGTACCGGTAAAAGAGCCCGACTCTCAGATTATATTTTAGTAAGAAAGTATATAGTTCTCAGGGCAAAAACTGGGTGACTAGTAGCTGGGGCTCGGTACAGAAGGTAGGGTCCTATCTACAAGAACACTTTGACTTTGACTGAACATGAGTTTATTCATATAAGACATGAAATTACACATCACCTCCAGGTAGATATAAGTTGTCTTCCACATAGTCCTATAATATGGCTCGGATTCTCCAGTTCACAAAGCCGGGCAGGTTGGATCACACTCCAGAAGATTCCAGGGACTCCGTACAGAAGCGGCTGGACTGTCTGGGTTGGTAGAAGGTAGAGATGCCTCGAACTTTCGAGGCCCAGGTTGAACCCCGATGATCCTGGTGATGTTGCAGATAATCATTTACTACCTCAGTCCAATGTGACTGAGAGGGTTGATATCTCCAACGTCACTCGCAGTACTGAAAGATCTGAGTTCATAAAAACCTTGGGTAATTAACCTATTAGCGAAGTCACTGGTTATTATTCATCAAGACTTTCAAAATTTAACACTCGTAAAATGATATGTTTCTGTATACGAGGAAAATAAATAATTTCAGAGTTCACTACTAGCAAAGTCTTCGTCTCTGAATACATACTGGCAAAAAAAACACAAGTCCCTTCTCTTGAAACTATGACCAAAATTAAAGGTCATCACTGGCGAAGGTACAAGTCTTTGAAAGAACACAGACGAAAAACGTAAGTCCATCCACATGAAAATCTGAATAAATTTAAAGTTCATCACTGGCGAAATTTATAAAGTATGAATCAACACTGGCGAATGTACAAGTCTTTGAGTGAACACGTACGAAAAACACAAGTCCATCCACATGAATAAATTTACAGTCTATCACTGGCGAATTTTATAAGTCACTGTTTATTAGAGGAATGAGTCTCTTAACACTCGCAAATATTGCAGGTTTAATTTATGAAGAATTCGTTCTTTAACACACGTAAATAATACAAGTCCATTTCATGAATAATTGGAAAAATTCCAGTCTCGAACACCCGTAAATATTATAAGTTCAATTATGAAGACTTAGAAAATGTTCTTTAACACTCGAAATATTGCAAGTCCACTTGAGAATACTTGGAAGAATTCGTTCTCCTACACTCGAAGAAAATACAAGTTCACGTTATGAATACTTTGAAAATTACAGAGTTCCTCGCCGGGACTGTCACTACACGACGAAAGTAGCAGCGAGAGTGTCCGCGTTAACTACTCAGCTGTAACTGAGTGAACAGGCTACAGTGACCCTCCTTTTATTCGATCCGGGGCGTCTACGTCACAATACGGCTTGACTGAATATCTCCTGAACCCTTCGAGGGATTTACTTGAAACTCGAGCATTGCGACGTTCAGGTGATCCCAAACAAGATGACATATCGCTCAAGCCGCTAGCATAATTATTACGGGAGTTACAAAATTTTCCCCGTCGAACAATCTGGAAGATGTGACGTGGAATCTAGAATATACGAGTCCAGGCTGGGTACACGTGTTGTGACGGGCGGGCGGTCTAGCTAGCCCCTGTGGCTACGTCACAGCTCACAGCTGTCCTTCACTCGCTTGCTTGCCCCGCTGACGGTAAACAAACCAGGCGTGCTCAGAACATCACGCGCGCTAATTAAATGTTATTTATACTAAAAAAAATACTCATGTACAGGTCGTAACCGGTACAGTACAGACATCTTGAATCTGTTAAAATATATTTTATATGCCACAAAGGCGACTTGGAAATCCAATCGTTCCATCTTCTCAAGTCAAAAATCTCCACACCCAACCAACCAGAAAGATAACCCAACAAGCCGGAGCAGAAAAGAAATGCTTTGACCTATGCTAACGTATGAGATGCCATCTACCGGAATAAGGAAAGATTAGTAGTGGTAACAACACATGATGGGAAAGAGTAATAATAATAATAATAATAATAATAATAATCGTATGGCCTCAGCTACCGTGTGCAGACATTTCGATTTGACGCCATCTGGCTGTCTGCTCGTCAATTTCGACGTTCCGTTTTGCTCTAGGTCCGCTAGATGGCAGACAGAGTAAACCGGATCTCTCTTGGGCGTCTATGGCTGAGATTTAATTAATTTTGTCGGGTAAATACCAAATGTATCACCAGAGATCTTTTACATGCCGACATCGTACAACATGGAGTGTCGAATGCACTTTTTTCCGCCCTTCAAAAATCCGACTACCTCTGCCAGGTTTGAACCCGCTATCTTGGGATTCAGAGGCCGACACTCTACCACGGATCCACAGAGGCAGCTGGAAAGAGTAATAGTTCATAGATATAAGAGTTCGCTAGGAACGTGAAGACTTCAGAAAAGTCAAACGTACCATAAAATGATATGATGCGGTTGAACGTCCACACACAGCACATGTGTATGTGGAGTGCCTAGAGCATGTTGGGCTCCTCCATCATTTAACACGTGTGGGATGACATTGGAAGGGGACTCTGTCCCAGTACCAAGCTGCAAGATCTGGAGGATAGCTGCAACAATTGTGGATTAACTTGCTTCAGGAGAGGATCGAAAGGCTGTTTGACACCGTTCCGAACCGCATAAGGCCAGTGGGGGTGCTACATCCTGCTGACCTGGCGCCAACATTCCACCTGTAACTGGCGACGGCCTCTTCTCTTCCATCCGATATTGTAATCATTTCAATAAATTCACACTGTCGTTCAGCATTTCGTTCACTTTCGGCCACTCCTTCTCGGTGGTGAACTTTTTTGTCAGGCAGGGTATATACCATACTTGCTACTGTAACTAGTCTTAAGCTGTTCAATTTTAAACTTGTTGGTGTTTGTTTCAGGTTGAGAAGCTACTGTTTGAGACGGAGAAGTTAAAAGAAGAGCGTGATAAAATTAGACTGGAAAAAGAGATGTTGGAGATGGAGCATCGTCTGTTACTGTTGGAGAAAGAGAAGCTGGAAAAGCAATGCAGCGTCGTTCCTGTGGAGGGAGGAAATTCAGGCACTGAAAATCCTTCCTGAACGTTAGACATTTCGTATTGTGTTGATGGAGACAATGTGTACAGATATTATTTTATTCAATTTGTGTAGATACATAGTTTTTTTATAAAAAGCAAGTTACATCGGTCCACACAAACTTGATGTGCTAGGGAAGATGGAATGTGTTGTAATGACGCTTGACTGCAATGGAAACAATGTTGTGTGTAAAGACAGTCCATTTTAGATCTGTACCTAGTCCTTTTACCGTATGTTTCTCAGTTGCTTGTCATCTGGAATGTATTTAAACAGATTTCCACTGTCTTACATTTTGAAAATGCCTTTTTTTTAAAATAACCTTGTTCATATATACTGCAGTACAATAAATTATAAAATGATTGAGCAAGTCATGTCTTAATCTTCAGTAATATAGTTTCACAGCATTTCAAAATATACTAGCGTCTGATAGAAATTTGCTGATTCGCAAAAATTTCTCCAATGGAAACCAGAAACAAATCTGTGAGAATTCACCATTTTTTCTTCGCGATTGGCCGCAGTGCTAGTTTTTGTACAAAAACTGAAGTTATTTCATTCAAAACTAATCACGAGCTATCCACAGCTAGCCGTGCTATTGCTAGAGCACATCTGAACTATCTGTTTTCAGCCCCATATTTCTAGTTAAGACAAGCTTTTTTCCTCCTCAAATCATACATTCTTTATACAATTTGCTCCATCTCTTCAATACAGTGCATGTTTTCCTTAGCCAAGAACTTGAGCTCACTTGAACTGAACCATGCAAATGATGTGATATGGGCAGTAAAGTTTGTCATTCCCAGATGTGCAGGGATTATCCATGTATATACAGTGTATTTGTTTTTCTGTTATGTTTGTAATGTTTTTTCTTGGTTCTACAGCAAATACATTCTAACCAGATGTCTCTGTTTTGTTGAAACTGTGGACCAGAGAGGGAAAGAAGCATGAGGAAGGCATGACCCAAAGTTTACTTGAAAAATGTATTTTTCTTTACTGAAGGAAAATCTTCAGAAAACAACTACATGCAATAGATATGTAACAACAGGCAAGCTTAATTCACAACCAGGAAGACTTGGAGTCAAAAACAGAACAATAGCTCTTATACAAATCTTTGGCATTGATAGGTGAGGCACTAACTTTTACAAATGAAGTCCCACTGCAGAGACAAAATAAACCTCAAACAAGGGAGAAACATAAGCTTCTAGAAGAAAGTTACAAAGAGGGAAAGCGAACCCTCAAAATGAGAACAGTTACACTACCCAGGGGAGTACAAACCCTCAATTAGAGTTCAGGCCTAGGTAGCCTTATTTCATAGGAGCACAATGCCAGAAGACAGGAGCTGAGACTCGAGCGCTCCCAGTAAGGGAAACATTAACTGCCTAGAAAACCTACATACTGATACCACCACATGTACACTGTACCAGCACCCAAAGCAGACCTCAATTGAATCGCCGCCGTGCGCGTAGAGGCGCGCGGCTGTGGGCTTGCATCCGGGAGATAGTAGGTTCCAATCCCACTATCGGCAGCCCTGAAAATGGTTTTCCGTGGTTTCCCATTTTCACACCAGGCAAATGCTGGGGCTGTACCTTAAGGCCACAGCCGCTTCCTTCCAACTCCTAGGCCTTTCCTATCCTATCATCGCCATAAGACCTATCTGTGTCGGTGCGACGTAAAGCCCCTAGCAAAAAAAATTGAATCGCCATAATCAAAAGTGATATTTCATAAGAAAATATCTATTTTAGTGTTTCAAATAAAGAATGGAAACAACTTTATTTAATTCTCATATGCATTCCTTATGTGACTTGGTTTTCATTTTGCCAGCAATTCTGGCTCAAAAATACATTTTAATTTTTTCACCTATCATCATCTTTATGCAGTTTTTCATTTTTCTGAGCAGAAGTGTATTATGTACGAAGGGATAAAAAACAAATATTTTTTCAAAGTTATATATTTTCAGATTTTTTACAAACAACCATATCCCCTTCAAAATACTCTCCATTACAACCAATACATTTGTCCCACCGGTGCTTCTACTGTTGGAAATTTTTTTGGTAGTAATCTTTAGAAATGGCTGACAGTTTCTCCCTCAATTTTTTATTGACCTCTTCAATATTGTCAAATCATTGCCTTTTCATGCATGGAAATAAGAAAAGGTCGCGTGGGGCCAGGTAGAGCGTGGGGCTGCGGAACAATGCCATTTTTAGCCGAAAACTGTATGTGTAGGTGCGTTGTCTGCCACAAATCGGGTGTTTTTGATGAACACTGTTGTGTAATCTTAATCTTCCCAATAAGACGTTTGCACGTTGTTCACTAAAACTTGCCATCATAAAAAATGAAACAAAAACAAAACCGCCCTAGCATAAATATCACTGCGCATGAACAGAAGAAGCCAGGTCGACAACACAGGCGGCAGTGAGTTGCGCTATAGACGCGTAGCTTCGCCCACGGCAATGTTATTCCGGTTATTTTTGGGTACCCCCTCGTATTTCGTTTAAAAGAATGTAATCACACTTGTAAAATCAAATTTATATGCAGTACACCAAAAATAAAATTATCAGCATTAGTGACATTAGTATTACATCACAATAGAACACTAATGAAAATCAAGTTTAGCGTAATATTTGCGTACAACACAGTTTCCTTTGGAAACATCTTTGATCTTGTGCGTTACTCTGACTAAGTTTCTTCTGTTGGTAGACTGATGAATATCGCACGAGATTTCAATGTAAATGAATGTGATATCAAGCCATCAATGAAAAACCGTTCATCCTGGTATCATAAAACAGACGTTTCAATTTACTTATTTAGAATGGCATTTTTTTACTTCTGCCATAAGACATCTGACAGACAATTTCACTTATAATTTGGGCCACCATAATGCAAACTGGTACTAAAGAAGTTGGTTTTTTATGATCTGAGCATTAACTAACAATACTGTTCTATTGTGTAGATCCTGTCCAAAGTCTCTATCACATGGTAAAAACTAAGTGATGGTCTTGAACCTTTGCATTTCAGTAATTCTCATCACTTTTGGTCGTGTCGGCCATCATTCAAGATAACATACAGTAGTCTAGGAGGAAAGAGCACAAATAATTTTGCTTTATTAGTGTTGAAGTTATGGATACAAGTGATGCACCTGCACCAGTTTGGGAGAGGTCATGTAGTCAAAAGTTTCCTTGAATAATCAGATTCTTTATCACATAATTTTCCTTCGATATCGTTCATTGCGTTGTAAAACTTTTTGCCTGACACCAGTCTGCTGCAGTTGCTCATTGCCTGGTATCACTAAAGCACGCCTAGTTCCTCACACGTATCAACTTGTGGTCTTCAAAAAACGTATCCAAAGTTGTCATGACACCGTAATAACAAGATTTTGAAAGTTGAATGTGCCAAAGAGTACTTTAACATTTAATTTAGCATCCAAATATATATATATTTTTTTTACTTTCCGTGAATAGCGAGATTCTTTCGCATGCAGCGCAGCCACAATGTCGTAATATTTTCTTACGCACTGGGCCGGCAGTAGCATTCACACTCGACTGTTTTTCCCTTAGATACTCATTAAAAATCATTAAAAATCTTTAACCGTCCATTCACACAATGTGTTAAGATAAATCGCCATAACAGAAGAGCAACGGCCGTTTTAACGGTTAGAGAGTTTTAATTATCATATTTCAGTATGTATCCACAATAGTTTTGATTATTATGTCCTTGCTTATATATTTCTGATTCATTTTATGGCTGATGATGACATTATATGTGTCGAAACTGGTGCCAAGTTGAATAAAAGTTATTGGTAACATCAACACGTAATTAGTATTGAATTGGTGGAACCTAATAGATATCTCATCTCTGTGATCTCAGTTCAATACGCAAACTTCAATGAAGCTCATATCTTTGAGTCTTATTAATAAACAGTGTATAACTTTTATACAAGATTTATACACCGTTTATATGCAATTTCTTACTAATAAACCCCGTATAAGCCTATATGTGATAGTTATACACTGAATTCTTTACACAGACCAAGACCCTTGTATAAGCGTTGTGTAGCAGCGAGTGACGAAAAAAGAAAGAAGCGATCAGTTTATTTTAATGGTATTTACTGTCTGCAGTAATATAATCGTGTTAAAATATCTGACGTATCCATTAAGTACACATTGAAAGAATGGGGAATAACGATGGTGTCCACGATATTTGTAACACACATGTTCATAAAATAACACTATAAGAGACATAGTGACCCATTTCTCCTAGATGATGAAAGTTTTAAAATTTTATATATATATATATATATTTACGAAAGAGTATGCTTGAATTGTCAATACCACAAACAGAAATGACTTAATGAAAGATCCAAGACGTGGCCCTTTGTTGTACTAACTTCATATTCTAACAGCACTACGGACATGAGCATGGAATGAGCTTAGTATTTATTAACACTACCACAATTATTTCTAGTTAGAATAAGATACCGCTAAAGTGTGTGTATTACTCTTCGGTTCTTGTTTATTCAAGCATTCTATTCGTACTCCCAAAGGTTTTGCTCCTGGATAATCAGCAAAAGCGATCATATAAGCGGTGAATGTGAAGTGCACCAGTGAACTGCAGGAAGAGATTCCTACGGCTTGGAACGAGTGTATATGTGCTGTATAGTAATACAATGCATATACCATGTTTATTAGTAAGAAAAATATGCAGCGCGTATACGAGGTTTATTGAGTACAAGTGTTAAACAACTATAAGGATCTTTTATTAGTAAGACGGTAGATCAACTTCACTGCAGAGCCACTTCCATCTTGACCATGGCAGCCAACTTAATCTGCGCATAAATGAGATATGTGCTACTAACTATAAATGTAATCCTCAGGGCCCATTCAGTTAGTTTCTGAGGGAAGTATAGTGTGGGTCTGTATAAACCGGAGACTTCACAGCCAATTCCTGTTCCAGATTCTCTAACACAGCAGAACTCAGCCATTGGTTTCAGCTGTATCAACATTTTAAAATCATGGTTGAGTAATACAAGTAATATCAATCAACCATCTAGATTGCAGCCATGCAATTTTTATAATACTGCTACTCCTCTGAACCTTACCAATCCATTATCTTGGCTACGTGCTTCTCTAGGAGAAAAATACCTTCTCACCATGGTAAAATCACAGGGAGTAACTTTAAAAACTGTAATCGTACAGAATTCCAACCCCACGTTAAGTCGTGGCATTCGGCATATCTTTGAGTCTTATTAATAAACAGTGTATAACTTTTATACAAGGTTTATACACCGTTTGTATGCAATTTCTTACTAATAAACCCCGTATAAGCCTATATGTGATAGTTATACACTGAATTCTTTACACAGACCAAGACCCTTGTATAAGCGTTGTATAGCAATGGCGATGAAAGAAGGTCCATGAACTCATTCCGAAAACCAAACAGAGAGCAACACATCATGCCAGACATCATTCTTATGTACAGGTCAGTTAACTTGGCTGTCACTAAAATCAAAATAATGTGATCACAACCTTACTTGCACTCAACTTGCACTACTCTAGGTATTATTATTTTTTATTTTTTTATTTATTTACAGCGTCTGAGTACTTACTTCTCTGCCCTGTTTGTCTCTGTCTCCTGTCCGGTTGGTTGGTGTGGGACTGTTGTCTGCTGTTAATTCTAAGTTAGGAGCAGGGGTGGGGAGAGTCGAGTGGAGGGGAGAGGAATGCATTAAAAGCGCTAGTTGTTTGTATTCTGAAAAAAGTTCCACATTTTAATATCTCTTATCAGCCATATTCAATCGTTTTTACGATGTGGCCTCTTTAAGTCCGAAGCAAGGTAGGTTTTCATGAGGTCTCTTCATCTGGGACGGTCTTGAGCGATGTTCTGCCAATTGATCCCAGTAATCTTACGGATGTCTTTATCCCAGCGGCTTTCCATTTGATCCAGTATTTTATATGATAGCATTGCTTTTAATCGCTACATTCATACTTACGTTTTTGTAATGACGTATGTTGATTTCAGTTAAGAAAACCACAAAGTCAGTCTTTCTGAGAATCCCGTAGCGAAGCACGGGTACATCAGCTAGTCATTTCATAAAATACAAATTAAAACAGCTATTTATTAGGATATAAACGTGACGTAACGGCGTATTAACGAAATCTGAACTTACGAATGCAAAAGAAAAATTGAATGAAATTAACTCTAAGAAAATGAACTGTTGCGCGAAGACTTGCAGTAACTTATGCCTTTAGCTTACCATATGTAGACTCTGTTATCTTGAAGCTGATGATGGGTGGATCTCTCGTACCGGCTGCCTCATCTGTTGTTGGATTCCAGTCCTACTTATGCTTTTCCTGCCTTAAACACTTCCTACTGTACTCCTTACATAAAGTCGTAATGAGTCCTAATTTTAAATGCAAAACCACCATGGGTTAAGTTCATGGAGAGAATACACTTGTATTCTTCATTATTACGGAACAGTAGCGTAGCTAAATTCATAATAAAAGCTCTCCTCCCCTATACTAGTGAAAACCGGTCTCCCGTTCACTACCTCTCGTCATTGTGTTAACAAGTCCCAATGAGAGTAACTTTTGAGTAGTATCCTACGGTACTACTCAGATGCGAAGTGAACAAAGTTAAAATCTTCTCCGATGTGCAGACGTAGAATCGTAGTAAGTGTGTCTCAGTGTCTAAGAGTGAGAATAAGACTGCCCTCTGCAGCTCTTGTCTTCGACGTATATAGGTTCAAAAGTCTCCTTCCATCAGCCATATCACATGGTCCAGTAAGATTCGAGGTCTCATCCCTTCTCCTATGTATTGCTGTGAATCCATCACGTTGCTTCATTACGTTCATTCACATAGGCTGAACTTTCCCGCTGAAATAAAGCGTCAGGTAGCGAAGTTCGAAAAGTGGGCGTTCATAATGTATCAACTGTCTCTTCATGAGGTGGAGAGGGTAAGGTCTCTCGTAATCTTGATGACGTACTTTTCCTGGAAATGGGCTGAAATTAGCCTACTGACTCTGGTCACCTCACAACGGCTATTGGAAAATTTACTGCAAGCTATTAATATGAATGATGTTGAAATACTTTACCCAATTATTCGTTCGTTCAGAATACGTTATAGCCGCGATACAAAGAAATGAAATGATGATTGAAATGGATGACAAAACCCCTATATATATATATATATATATATATATATATATATATATATATATATAAATTTAAAAATGACCTATCAGTGATTAAATATATACACCTTACCAATTAATTATATAGTTCAATAATTGAAAACATGCAGTGATGTCCCACACATCACAAGATCATCATGTGTTTTACCATAATAGCTTAGGCTGAAGATGTCTCACAATAGAAGAGACGAAACTTGTCCCTTTTCTTAAAGTAAAAAAAAAAGAATCTTGTATTGTAAAGGTGGAGCTACTCAATCAATTAGATCGTATTTCTTGTTGAGGCCGACAATACAGATTCATTATGAAATTTCTTGCGGAAACCTAGGTCAGGTGACACAATTTGAAGTAAGAAAATGGAAAAGTTTGTCACAAGCTTCTGGAGTGATTTATAACAGCACATTATAAGCTTATGGCTTGAAAAGGTAAGTTGATAATTAATAATAATACGTAATGTTTCCAACGAAGAAGCATTCCGAAGCAGAGGTCGAATTCCTGGATATACTGCTCTTGGTGCAACTTATCACGAGGTATATGGTATTGCTACGTATGTTCGGAGCAACCTAAACAAGGCTTCACTAATATCTGTTAATGTGGAGGAAGATATACATACGGTTGTCATACAAGTGCATGATATCACTATAACAAATGTTTATAAGCCACCTAAGACACCCTGGACCAATTTTGTCTTACAAACTGCAGAACATCCTGCAATTTATATAGGGGACTTCAATAGTCACCATGAATTTTGGAAATACTCTGACAATGATGAGAATGGAAGTATGCTTGCAGAATGGGCTGAAGTGAACAATCTTCATCTAGTGTTCGATGCCAAAGATCAAGGTACTTTCAGGTCAACAGTTTGGGGCAAGGATTCTAATCCTGACTTATGTTTTGTTACCTGCAATGACAGAGGTTTCCCGATCAATGCCACAAGAAAAGTGATAGATGCCTTCCCCCACAGCCAGCACAGACCTGTAATAATACAAATTGGTTGCACGGTCCCTGTCATGCGATCAACTCTACATGCTCGATGGAACTTCCAGAAAGCTGACTGGGCAAAGTTTTCGAGGGAACTAGATAAGTGCATTCGCTGGATCCCTCCATCTCATAAGAACTACCATCGGTTCATCGGTGCAGTAACAACAACAGCTAAAAAGTTTATGCCAAGAGGATATCGAAAAGAATATATCCCAGGATGGAGTGATGAAAGTGAAACACTGTACCAACAATTCCAGCAAAGTAGTGACCAAGAGATAGCTACAGAACTTTTGACCAGCTTAGACTTATCTCGAAGGCAGAAATGGACAGACACAGTTGAAAGTATGGACTTTACCCACTCAAGCAGGGAAGCATGGGGTCTTCTGAGGAGATTGGGAGGAAGTGGATCAGTATGCAGGAAACCTTCAGGAGTAACACCTGACCAAATTGCTTCCCACATCATTACCGCATCAAGAGTGCCTCCCGACAAGAAACATACCAAACATATCAGACGGCAGCTTCGCGACTTGAAAAAGACATCATCTCCCTCTTCTGAATATGCACGTCCCTTCACAGTTTTAGACATTGACATGGGACTGAAGGACCTCAAACCTTTTAAGTCACCTGGTTTCGATGGCATCCATCCAGAATTTCTTATTCATTTGGGAGGATATGCTAAGAAATGGTTGGCAGAGTTCTTTACTGACATCCTGCTGACTGGTCAACTTCCATTGGAGTTCAAGAAGGCAAAGATAATTTATATTCTGAAACCTGGCAAACCCAGCAACAAGGTAGAAAGTTATCGACCCATCGCCCTTCTTAGCTGCTGCTACAAACTTTTTGAAAAGTTGATATATAACACAATAAGTAGCGCAATCCTAGAGCATATTCCAGTTGAACAGGCAGGCTTCAGACCAGGACGTAGCTGCTGTGACCAAGTATTCTCTCTTACATCCTTCATTGAGGCAGGATATCAAACGAAACTGAAAACATCTGTAGCATTTGTTGATCTTACTGCTGCCTTTGACACAGTATGGAGGGAAGGCCTTATCTAAACATTTCTTCGTATCATACCATGCAGAATGATGGCTCAACTGATTAACAACATTTTAAGTGATCGGAAGTTCCAAGTAATCACTGGATGCAAGATAAGCAAGGAGAGGAAGCTAAACAACGGATTGCCCCAAGGATCAGTTCTCTCACCATTATTGTTCAACTTATATCTCTCTGACCTTCCTGACACTTCATCCAGAAAATTCTGCTATGCCGACGACTTGGCTCTAGCTGTACAAGATCAGGTAATGGAGACGACTGAAGAGATTCAGACCAAAGACCTGTCTTTACTGGAAAATTACTTCAAAATCTGGAGACTTCAACCCAGTGTGAGTAAAACAGAAGTGTCTTGCTTCCATTTAAATTATCGTTTGGCGAACGTGAAACTGAATGTTAGTTTCAGAGGGAGAATTCTTCGTCATAACTGGAACCCAAAATACCTTGGTGTCATCTTGGACCGTACACTATCCTTCAAACAACACCTCCTGAACCTAGCACAAAAGTTGAAGTCTCAAAATAACATCCTTCATAAACTGTGTGGAACTACCTGGGGATCTTCAGCAACCACTTTGCGATCTTCAGCCCTGGGTTTGGTGTATTCAAGTGCCGAGTATTGTGCACCTGTTTGGATGAACAGTCATCATACAAGGCTTGTTGACACCCAGCTTAATACCACAATGCGCATCATATCTGGCGCAATCACATCTACTCCAGTTCATTGGCTTCCACTGCTAACTGGTATAATGCCACCTGATCTACGCCAATCTAATGCCATTATGAAGGAATTTCACAAGATCTCAAGAAATCCTAGTCTACCCGTGAATAGTGACCTGCCACTTCTAAATAGAATAAAGTCACGCCATCCAACTCTGCGTGATGCCTCTAACATGGATGCTAAGGATTTTAAATCTCTTGATGAGTGGAAAAATAGATGGGAAGCAGCAACGGATGTGCGCCTTCATACCTTCTTCTCAGGTCCCAGACTTCCAAGTGGATCCCACCTACCACGCAAGACCTGGACTGCCCTGAATAGAATCAGAACAGGACATGGTCGGTGCAGAGCCGCTCTCCATAGGAAGAAAAAGCTACCTAATCTAAACTGTGACTGCAGAGCTCCTCACCAGACTGTTCGTCATATCGTCAGGGAATGTAGGATTCGAGCCTATCACGGTGATGAGGATGACTTCCTGCTGCTAACTCCGGATGCTACACGCTGGATCGAAGAATTAGACATTCAATTGTGAAGCACAAGTTGCTTTGTTTCTCAGCTGTGAATATGTAAAAAAATAAGCAATATTGAAGTTGTAGAAAAGAGTTGATTCGCTGGTATCATCTATGGCAATCTTCTAAGATGCAGTAAATCAACTGCTGCAAGCACCGGGAGAAAAAGAAAGCAGTGTTATTGAAAAGTGTAAACGTGTTCTGAGTGCTAATGTGGACATTGAAAAAATGAACATTCGTGATGTTCTGAAAGTTGAAAATTCTGTCAATCAATCAATCAATACTGATCTGCATTTAGGGCAGTCGCCCAGGTGGCAGATTCCCTATCTGTTGCTTTCCTAGCATTTTCCTAAATGATTTCAAAGAAATTGGAAATTTATTGAACATCTCCCTTGGTAAGTTATTCCAAACCCTAACTCCCCTTCCTATAAATGAATATTTGCCCCAACTTGTCCTCTTAAATTCCAACTTTATCTTCATATTGTGATCTTTCCTACTTTTATAAACGCCATTCAAACTTATTCGTCTACTAATGTCATTCCACGCCATCTCTCCGCTGACAGCTCGGAACATACCACTTGGTCGAACAGCTCTTCTTCTTTCTCTCAATTCTTCCCAACCCAAACATTGCAACATTTTTGTAACGCTACTCTTTTGTCGGAAATCACCCAGAACAAATCGAGCTGCTATTTGGATTTTTTCCAGTTCTTGAATCAGGTAATCCTGGTGAGGGTCCCATACACTGGAACCATACTCTAGTTGGGGTCTTACCAGAGACTTATATGCCCTCTCCTTTACATCCTTAGTACAACCCCTAAACACCCTCATAACCATGTGCAGAGATCTGTACCCTTTATTTACAATCCCATTTATGTGATTACCCCAATGAAGATCTTTCCTTATATTAACACCTAGATACTTACAATGATCCCCAAAAGGAACTTTCACCCCATCAGCGCAGTTTTATCTGTTTTAAGTGGCATGTGTCCTTGCGAAATAGCTTGTTTCAAATTTGCGCCAATCACTTCAGTGGAAGTAGAACGTTCCTTTTCCGTGATGAAAAACATTCTTTCTGACAAGCGTGTGTCTATGACGATTTATACTTTGTAAAAGCACGTTGTTGTTGCTTGTAACCAAGGAAAGTAAGAGTAAGTACGCTAATTATGTGATAAATTGATAATAAAGAAATGAATGAGTATTTAAAATACATATTTTCATTAATAATGAGCAAGATTCCTCTTTGCTTTCACTCCTAATAAATGCCTATTTTAATTACAGTACTGCCTATTTTCAGTATTTCAAGTGCCTGTTTGCCTGCCTATTTTTAACCAAAAATAAATATCTAACATCCGGGCTCTAATAATAACATTGAAACTAATTTCTTAATCAAGTAAAAGACCAAGTCACCGGGCAAGTTGAACATCCTGGAGATAGTGGCTTCGGATCTCACTGTCGGCAGCCCTGAAGATGGTTTTCCGTGGTTTCCCATTTTCACAGCAGGCTGTACCTTAAGGCCACGGCCGCTTCCTTTCCTGTCCCATCGCCAGTGCTACTGAAGGAGGCTGCAGAGCTACTTACAGTACAGAGGTTTGTTGTGTGATGGGAATCATTCAGCATGTTAACACATAACAATTACAAGGGAGTGGGAAGAAAGGATACCCTGCTGGGTAGTGAAACATATCTTTCTCTGAAATAAATTTTGGAAAGGTAATTTCCATAGCAGCCAACCATTTATTTTCAGGTACGAGCATTTCCAAACTCAAGAATTTTTTTAAACAGAACTCTGGTAAAAGAAAAGAAATCAAACAAAAATATTGACATGCCTTGAGTCTTACGCATTGCCCTAAAACAAATGTTTATGACTTACAAGTTGTTTGGCATTAAATTCAAACATATGAAAAACATATTCAAATGACACACGTCGATTAACCTGAGGGCTAGTCGCATTCTACTCGAAACAAGGACCAATGAACATTTTCCCAAATTTTGAGGTAAAAGACGCACTTGTGTCATCACTGAAATGCTTCAGTAAATGAAATCAGTTATACTAGAGTGGATAAACAGAAGTACCCGATGGAGAAGGGTTTTGCCTCCAAGCAAATTGTACGTGATCTTAGCTGAGAAGCTAAGTCATTTAGACAAAATTAGTGGTGAGGGTCCGATTCAGGGGGAAACTCTTGCATAAGGAGAGATGTTAAAGTTTTACATAAAAATTTAGGTAAAGTTAAAACCAAGTATGTAAGAAATAAGTGTTTTCCCAGATGGGGACCACGGTCGCTCTCACTGATGAAGCGGGAAGTTGCAGAAATACGAAATGGTGCAATTACAAAAGTAAACCAATCAAAATGCACAATTCACCTTTGGATCTAACATTCACCCAGTGACACTGCCGACACTGTGTGCAACCATAACTGTGCATGTCCCAAAATAATTTCACTAAATTGAAATTAGAATCAAACGAATGAGAGTTTGTAAAACTGTCAATTTAGAATGTTCTGGAATAAAATTTTATACAAAAACCAAATTACCGTATTTTCTTGCATATAACTCACGCTTTTTTCAAAAACAAATAAGAGTGAACATTTTCAGTACGTGATATATGTGGCGATTTGTGTGCGAAAGATCGTATTCCCAAAAAAAAGTAAAATTTGCATTAGTCTATTGAAAGAAGAGGACTGGTATACTTACTCTGCATCAGTCTCAGAGCTATTCTCGCATTCATCATTCTGGTCACCATCCCATACTGCATCATCCTGACTTCCGTCTTAATGTATTTGCGATGCCCATCTTCCAGAAACTCTTCACAATTACGTCTGTCGACACAATAACCCAATCACTCGCAAGTTCAACTGACAACCTGCTGGTATCAGCTCATGCTCCATTCGGCGTACGTTATCCACCAGGAATTGCAACCAGATCAGTTTTCATTTCCTGAGGATATTTCTTCGTGTCTTACAGTGTCCGGGGAGAATCAGTGCTCCCCACACAGTACAAGAGCTGTATCCATCCATCCTTTCTCTTGAACCCGTACATGACTGCCTTCGAGAAACTTTGCTTTAGGCACAGTTTTTCTTTTGAAAATAACTTACCGTGGCAATTCTCTTCCATCTGCGGTTATTGCTGGCATGACAGTGCAACGCTGTTTTTCACACCCAGTTGTACGTACAAGTACGCTAGATTCTCCCTTCTTGTTGGTGTTGCGTGGCATGTCGAAGTTTATGGGGGTTTGATCTGCATTGCCAATTTGAGATAAGAAGTAATTGTTTATCTTCCGCATTGCTATCACATGCCGATGAAAATTATGGTTTTTTTTTTTCCCACTGAAATCGCTTGGCATTCTCTGGCAAGAAATGTTCGCCTTCGCAGACACAATCCCTTTCTTGTCATGAATCTCCAGATCTAACCTCAGCTCGCTTTCAGATCCGAACAGCTGACTCTTCCTTTAATTGCTAGTTCGTGCACTTTGAAATGTAGCATGTCATGCGAGATGCTAAAGCCATCTTTCCGCAACTCTAACGTAATGAAGCAACAAGTCTTCCAGCTCAGGAAACTTGCCAGTTTTCGGCCCTCTGAATGCCTTACGTGGTCAGTTGGTGGTTTCCAGTAGCGAACATTAAACTCGGTCGCACTGAATTCTTGACTAGCAGCTTTGTTACTAATGTTCTTCAGCATATTTTATCACTTTGAGTTTAAACCCAGCCGTATAACTCCCACGTATCTCCGTAACTTAAAGATCGACCTTCACAAAAAAATTAACTGAGAAACAATAATGAAACATGAAGACAGAATACTGATACTGTCGACAATACAACATATGAACGTGATCACTTGACTGCCTGGGCACGTGAGCTATAAGCATATTGGCAAAGACGGACTGACTACCGTTCTGCAGGTAGAAAGAAATGCAGCAGCTTCTTCTTGTACTATTACGTACAAAGCAATTGGTACACTCCCGATATTTAATGTAGGCACGTCCACGGAATACCCAAACTTTATTTCGTGTATGTACCCTGTGTCTTTATGTGGTCAGAAATTAACGCAAGTTTTGTGCGGGGATTTTTTTCCTGCAATTTCAAATGTTAAAAATGGGGTGCAAGATATACACGGTGGTGAGTTATATGCAAGCAAATACGGTATTTTTTATACAATAAAATGATAAATTTCCACTGCTGTCTTTGGACTGTCATACGCTCCAGCTCACACCTTAGCTACCCTTGACAATAGATGGGGATAAAAAAACTTCAGTAGGAAGATTTGCCACATGACAGTACAATCTTAATGCCATTCACCACAGGAACGTCTGTACGCATCAACTTCATTTTCCTTCTGGGTATCGCTGAGTTTCGTCCAGACGTTGACAGCGGCAGTATGCCAGTGGACTCCACATCCACATCCACATTCACTCCAACCACACAAAGGCAGGACCATCCCGTTAGCATTGAACAAATGCCTTTGACCATTGACCATGCAACACAGATACGTAGCAGAAAAAGGGAATTGGAACGAATTAGGCCAGCGGCCAGCAATTTTGACGAAGGGTGAATATTTAACGTCAAAACCTTCATTTTAGGGTCCATATTGAATCGAGATTTACATTCAAATAGTGAAAGAGGGGGTATTAGGATCCACCTATTCAATACCAAATTATGTGATAAGTTATTAAGTCATCACATATTCATTTATTCAAACTTATGGTACTGGTTTCGGCAAAAATGATTGCCATCATCAGCCTCGAAAATCTTTACAAAGACAATGAACCTAAATATTGTACATATTTTTTAACAATTGAAAAAACTGACAACGACGTATATTTTATTACATGATGGAAAGTTTAAATAATTTTTCTGGTTTGTTAACTTTTCAACTATATAACTGTTATGGTGTACACTGCATTATGTAAACGCTTAATGACAATTATGTAACATTTGTAAATACTTTTCAGCTTTTACATGAATATCTTTTTAATTTACTAGTATATACCAACTACAAGAGTAATGTCAATGTAATTCTTTTGAATATCTTTCTAAAGATTTCGTAGGCTGATGATGGGAATCACTTTTGCCAAAACCGATACCATAAGTTTGAATAAATGAAGTTCAGTGTCTTGGGGCTGCTTTACTGCTGACTCTATCAGGTCTGCTAATGACATTAAATCTTCTGGATCAAAAGAATCTTGCCCTTCATCAGGTGAGTCCACTAAAGGCCATAACTTCTTCCACGACGATCTTATTGCTGATTGAGGTACAGTATTCCAGGCTGCTGCAACCATGAATACTGCGTCTTTCAAGTTGATTGATTTCAAAGTCACAGTGTTGTCATCAGCCTCAAGCAAAATCTTTTTGTTTTCTATCTCTTTTTCACCATTACAGTTATGTTTTGGTCCATTGGTTGTAACAGGGGAGTGCAGTTTGGAGGCATGAAAAATGATACAGATGTTGATTCCCGTAGGGAATCTGAAATATCTGTCCCGAATGAGTAAAGTTATAAGGACAATATAAATGGTCCGCTATTGGACATTATAAATTTTCCAGCTAACTCAATTTGCTAGCGTTTCACCCCCGTGTGCCAGGTTGGGCTCATCGGTTGGGACCTAGCACACCTACCAAGACGCATGGCTAGTGCATACCGTGGAGGCCACTTGAAGCCACCGGCAGTGCCAATGCACTATGAGAGACTTTGTCTCACTACCAAAAATTGATGCCTGCTAGGCCATCAGATGATATAGATGTTGATCTGAAATATCTGTCCTGAATGAGTAAATTTATAATACCAATATAAATGGTCCGCTGTTGGACTTTATGAATTTTCCAGCTGACTCACTCCTGTTTGCCAGCGTTCCGCCCCCATGTGCCAGGTTGATCTCATCAGTTGGTACCTAGCACACCTACCAAGACGCGTGCACACCGTGGAGGCCACTGCGTAGGCTACTTGAAGCCACAGGCAGTGCCAATGCACTATGAGAGACTTTGTCTCACTACCAAAAATTGATGCCTGCTTGGCCATCAGATGATATAGATGTTGATTCTAACTCATTCCTGGTTCCCAGCGTTTCGTTCCCGTGTGCCAGGTTGGGCTCATAAGTTGGTACCTAGCTGGAAAATTTATAATGTCCAATAGTGGACCACTTATATTGGTATTATAAATTTGCTCATTCGGGACAGATGTTTCAGATTCCCTATGAGAATCAACATCTATATCATCTGATGGCCAAGCAGGCATCAATTTTTGGTAGCAAGACAAAGTCTCTTATAGTGCATTGGCACTGCCGTTGGCTTCAAGTGACCTACGCAGTGGCCTCCACGGTGTGCACTAGCCGTGCGTCTTGGTAGGTGTGCTAGGTACCAACTGATGAGCCCAACCTGGCACACGGGGGTGAATTGCTGCCAACCAGGAATGAGTAAGCTGGAAAATTTGTAATGTCCGATAGCGGACCATGGAAAGAGCCTGAATGCGTCCCTTTTTTGACATTAACACTTCATTTGGTCCATGTCCTGGACTAGTAGCGACTTTTCAGGTAAATTACTTTTCAGAAACGAGCGTACTTGGGGTACGAAATCAGTATGGAACCGTTCATGGAAGATTTCTTTTGTCATCCATGCTTTATTTTAACCTTTATAAGTGAAATTTCCATTTTTAAATGACTCCAGAATCTTACCCTTCCCAAGAATCAAAAGTGTTCCAGTGGCACTTGAGCAGGGTAGAATGGTTATTTGGTGTTTTGGAACTTTGAAACCAGGTGCACAAGCTTCATTTTGATGATCATAACTTTTTTGTGGCAATGATTTCCAAAACAATCCACTTTCATCTGCATTGTACATCTGGTCACCTGTAAGACCTAGTTCATCTACATGCTCTAGAAGAAGTTTAATAAACGGCTCTACAGCTGCATTGTCACTAGACAAGTTTTCTCCGGTCACAGTCAACAGACGAATATCATACCGCACTTTCAACCATCACTTGCTTTAAAATCATCTTTTCCATACATGTTGTTATAAACAGGATCAGTCTTAACTAATACAACACCAACAAACAGATTGTGTGGCCTTTGCCCATAAACACAATGCCTAGTAGCATGGATTGTTTCTTGCAACATCAGGAAGGAGAGTTAATGGACCAGATATTAGGAAGTGGAGAATTAGGTGTAAAAGCTGACATTAATGAAGCAGGCATTTGCTTGTTACTTTCATGGTCAACATTATTGAGGGCGAAAGACAACCAATTCAGCAATGAATCCCACTTCGAGTGGTCAGCTGGGTGATAGGCAATAAGGGCAGATCTAGGATTTCGATTAACTCTTTTGGTGCAATTAGGCCTCAGATAATATGGAGTGGTGGTTACGTGCAAAATTGACAAGTCAAAAGAAAAATTAAGAAACTGGACAGAAATTACCAATCACTAAGAATTGACAAGGTCCAAAAGAAGGGAAGATCTCTTTTAAACAAGAGATGTTAGTATTAGCATTAGCCATATGAGTTGGAACATCCAAGTAAAACGCAAGAAGGCGTCAACACACACGACTACTAAACGTTGGCCGGCTCTTGATCACGGGAAGGGGTCAATGTAGTCTATAAATAATCTCCCCATAGAACAAGGAGCTTCCTCAGACGACAACAGACCAAGGCGCATGTTAGGAGCAGATTGAGTAACTTTTCAAGTTTGTACAAGATTTGACAAGGGTATGACTTTCCAAATGAAAAGCTTACGGATTTTCTCTATAGTTTAGAAAACACTAAGATGACCACCCACATGAGATTTATGAAAATATTTGTAAAGAGCAGGAACTAGGTTACATGGAACAACAATTTTGGGGTCTCGCCTTCTGCAAGCAGTACAACATACAACACCATTCTTCAGAAGATAGGGTATGACATGTTTACCAGATTTAATTCTGCCAATAATAGCTTTCAGTTCAGGATCATTTATTTCAAATAGTTTTCAAAAACGAAATGTATGTTTTGTGTTTTTTCAGATTATTTACGTCACAAAGACGTAGATAAGTCTTATGGTGACGACAAAATGGGAAAGGCCTAGGAGTGGGAACGAAGCGGCCATGGCCTTAATTAAGGTACAACCCCAGCATTTTCATGGTGTGAAAATAGAATACGACGGAAAACCATATTCAGGGCTACCGACAGTGGGGTTCGAACCCACTATCTCCCAGATGCAAGCTCACAGCTCCGCGCCTCTAACCGCACGGCCAAATGGTCTGGTGTCTTTGTGTTTGATATGTATGAGTTGATTCATTGTAGTACATAAACTTATTAAAAATATATATAATGCTACAAAAATTCTAGGTAAGATTGCTTCTTTATATTCCATTGTAATTGTACTATTTTACTATACGGTATTCTATGCAGTTTTTTTTTTTACAAAAAGTTAACTTCTCTACAGGGCAGCTGTAGCGGGAATCATACTTCCTATTTTGTTCAAGATTTTGCTCTATAAACCAGGTTCTCACTAAGCGAGACTGCATTGTTATGTAAAATTATTGTGGTACTTGTTTCGTACATTTTGACGCAACACGGCTTCTGGTCGGTTGTTGCAAATAATTGCACAAACTTGGCGTAAGGTATTAGTTAGCCTCCAAATTCGAACATAATTTCTGCCTTTTCTCACTAATATATTTTATTTGCTCCAACACAAGCAGACGCTGAAGTTGGTTTCGTCAGTCTCGTGAACATCTTGTGACACTGAACTGTTGAACAGGAAGATTGGGGAGATGTCTCATGTTCCTCAAGCTTGATTGAGCATCTAAAAGAATAAAATTGTATTTGCCTGCAATAAAGTAACATAAGACTGCTATTATTCCCTAGTTAATTAGAATGTACAAGTAGAGTATGAAGTGTTGGATTTCTCCCTCCGGCCTCCAATAATTTCAGTAACTTTTCCTCCCTTGGCTTCAAGATGATCTTATTCCCGGTTGCTTTTAAGCCAGTTTTCCATTCATTCATTTGTTTAGCTTCCATAGACTGTACAATTACATATTTTGAAATATGACAGCTGAGTGATTTCTTAATACTAACAAAAATATATGCACAACAAAGGAAAGAGACAAGAACACCAAATACCTCAATGTTAGAAATAATGAATAATATTAATAAACAATATTTACAAGACAAAATAAAAAATCTATGAGTGTGGTGTTAACAATACGTACATAATCAATGTGACATCAACATATTTTTAAGGCTATATATTAGATAATAAAAACGTTAATACGAAATAGCATCATTACCAGCACTTCACCAGGTATTCTTCTGTACTATAGAAGCACCTACAATCAATCAAACAATCATAACTATCTATAAATGAAAATTTGCCCCAATTTGTCCTCTTGAATTCCAACTTTATCTTCATCTTGTGATCTTTCCTACTTTTAAAGACACCAGTCTACGTTTTAGTCTACTAACGTCATTCCATGCCATCTCTCCACTGACAGCTCGGAACATTCCACTTATTTATTTATTTATTTATTTATTTATTCAGTGATGGACATAACAGGTTTTTTGCCCAATTACAATGTTCACAATATACAGTAAAATTAATAGTTACACTACTAAACATTAAATGAAAAAAGACAATACAAAGAATACAATGAACTACCCAAACAATACAAAGTTGGTAATACAATAAAAATATACAGTTACTACATTATTTTTTACAATGGTGCCTAACACAAAGTAACACATTCAGTTATACAGTCTTAGTATTAAACATGACACATTATCCAAAATCATATTCTAAAAGAGAAATAAAGTGTTTAATTTATAGGTCGTTTGAAAACTGTGAATTCAAATAGAAGAGAAATAAAAGAACAACTAGAAGAATGAAATAAAAAACATATACAGAAAACAGAGATAATATTCAACAGTATGTGCATTATAGGAAAGTATCACACGCCAATTCAAAGTTGATTCGATTCATGAAAAAGATATCCAAATTATACATATTTAATGTATTATAAAGTTTCAGAATTTTATTAAGAGGAGAATTCTTATGGCCTTCTGTGCGGCATTTCTTAATGTAAAACATATTCTTGAACCTGCCAGACTTCCGAGGAACGTAAAGTTGTATCCTTCCAAGTAACTCTTCATCATCAATTTTACTATTCAATATTTTATACAAAAATAACATCATGGATTTTTTACGTCTTTGTTCCAAAGTTTTAACACCAAAGTGTGATAACATTGTGGAGTAGGACAGAAATGTCGGGTACTCGTGTGACTGTTTCCAGTACACATACTTTAAGAATTGCTTTTGTACTTTATCAATTAAATTGATGTACTTAGTGTCTGAAGGACTCCAGATAATAGAACCATATTCTAGTTTCGGTCTTATTAAAGAGTTGTATAAAATAAATAACGTTGTACGTTGAAAATTTAAGGAATTTCGAAATATGAAACCCAAATTTCTATAGGCTTTATTAACTATATATTCAATATGACTTCCAAATTTCAAATCTATATTGAACTGAATACCTAAATCCATCTTTGTTCGACTTCCTTCAAGACGGAACCGTTGATGTTGTAAGTATACCCGATATGCTGGTGACATCTTGTGAAAGACATTTTAACACATTTATTTACATTGAATGGTAATTTATTTTCTTTACTCCACAATGATATTGCATTTAGATCGTTTTGTAAATTCTTACAGTTATCAGTGGATTTAATTACAGAAAATACCTTCAGATCATCGGCAAAGAGTAATATTTTAGACTTAGACACGACATCTACAACATCATTAACATAAATTAGAAACAGTAAAGGTCCTAGATTTGAGCCCTGTGGTACATCTGAATTGGCTATAAAGTTGTGAGATGAATATCCTTTATAACACACATATTGTTTTCTGTTAACTAGGTAAGACCTTATCAAGGAGTAAAAGCCCTGAGAGAAATTCAAGGAGTCAATTTTCTTTAAAAGCATATCATGGTATACTTTGTCAAACGCTTTCTGAAAGTCAGTAAATACACATCAACTTGGCCTCTCTCATCCAAATGCTCTGAAATATACTCTGAAAACTGGATTAAATTTGTGGTGGTAGAACGCATTGGCATGAAACCATGCTGACGAATAGAAATAATGGGTTTTAATTGATTCATTAAACGTTCAAAAAGAATACTTTCAAATAGCTTTGCAGGAGTTGACAATATAGTTACCGATCTATAATTACTGATTAAGCTAAGGTCGCCAGTTTTGGGAATAGGAGCAATTTTTGAATATTTCCAAGCATCAGGAAAAATCGAAGAGCTAACAATCATATTGAACAGTATTGCCAATGGATACAGTAATTTATCTTTGCATCCCTTGAAAATAAACGGAGGAATACCATCTGGTTCTGACGATTTCGTTGGCTTGAGTTTCGTTATTGCTTTCTCGATCTCACAGATAGTTATTCTACCCAAGAGAAGCAAATCCAATTTTACGTTTGAGTTACTATTTGAACAGAGTGGATTATATGATGCAGTATTTTCTGAGTACACTTTAGAAAAATATTCTGCATAACAATTCCCAATACTTTCATTGCTATTGAATACTTTACCATCTAATTTCATCACTGTACTTTTATTCCAGTTTTTCTTTTGTTTTTTATAAAATTCCAGAATGAATGTATTATACCCTATAATCCTCAAGACTGGCCCCTAAGTACGGGCGACATTATTATATACCCTACAGGGCACATTAATACTGCAGGATGATACCTACCTGCTCTTCTGTTCTTGGATACGGACACCAGCTCAGCTGCAGTCGGCAGAAATGGTCGATAATTTGGGTTCTTATGACGAGAGGATCATGGGGAACTCAATACTACATTAAACTACGAAATGAGGAACACTTCCGCTATGATCAGAATTTTGAGCATAAGTTTGTATTCACAACACAAGTTAATTACAAGAATTGCACCTATAGTGCCAAAATACGTGCGCCGAAGGCTCACATCTACAAATTAAAAAGACAACAAAGCAAATACAATCTGGATGATGACGTTATGTTGAGATTTGTCGATCTGTGAACCAAGAAAAAAAACCGGATGTGTTCTCCCACATGGAAACTGCATCCCTATGTCTGCGACATAAATGATATAATGGTAGAATTAAGGATACCTGCAGAGATTACCGCTATTATGAAAGTTTCCTCCCATACCGGGATATTTATATACACAAAAATTAGCAGCCCAATAGGTAAATAAAAATAAACTAAGATAACCTACTCTAGCGCCCTCAATTACATATTTACACGGACATGAACCCACGTCCACCAGGCAGAAACTTGTGCCAACAGGGCAATCATACCAGTAGCATAGTGCCAAGATCACATTAGTAGAATACACAACCCTAAGAACGCGAATCAAACAAGAAAGGAGTACGATGTAAAATGGATAAAAATAAATGACGCACAGTTTTGCAAAAGACTCCCTGCCAAAGGAGAATGACCGACCTCCAGAGCAATTTAAAAATGGCCGAGCTCACCCCAATACGGAGCATGCGAACATTGACCTGCAGTCGGGTCTGGAGCCCCCTCCTACATCAAAAAAAACTTTTAAACAAACTACCGCTAGACGTCTTACCCTACATTCTTTCACAAAGAGACTTTCAAGCTTCTACACATAGCAGCAAATGGCATAAAATAAGTGAGGAAAAACACATCTCACATCATGCTCCTGACTTCAATTAACCACCCACTCGGGTCGCAGTTGAATCACATAAGTGTTCTACTATTCAATCATATCAAACCATCACCGCCAATATGCGGCGCGACAACAGTAACCTTGGGAGTCAGAGGTTCAAACCCAACGTTTGGCAGAGTAGCACAGAGTCGAATAGCGTTAAAACCTGCGCCTCCGCTATAGTTACGCCCGTCTAAGGCACGTAAATAGAGCCCCTTAACTAAATAAATACCATCAGCCTGCATACCTTACATTACGCAGGTATATCTGCCCTTCCCCTGGAATATAATGGGAATTACACATAGTGCCTAATCCCACAAGTAAAATGCATTTCGCGACCGACCCAAAGGAAAATATCCGGTCTATCGTACTCAAACAAATATGTATCACTAGGCACACTACCTCTTGCCTCGATAACAAATATTACCACATTGTCCGCTTTACATAAAGATACAAGAAAACAAATCTAACTACTCTTACCCTTAGATATATCAAACAATCTTAATATGCAGCCTGATGGGCCACCATCAAATCCTATATGAATATTTACACGTTTAATTCTACTATCTCTGCGTGATACCTTAACTCTACCATATGTCTAATAATGCATTGGTCCACTTATCTTAATTAATCTCCTCGTCTCTCCCTCCGGGTAGGCTAGCATGATTTAGCCCATCATGATAGATGTCTCAGCCAGGTTCGATTCTTGGAGTCCAGTCTTCCAGCCCCGCTGGTTCATGGTGCCGCCTTCTTCTTGAGGGATGCCTCGTTCAAGGTAGCGTCTTCGAAGCCACGTTATGAAGTCCTTGCACCTCACTCCCCTCGGCTATATCTCGACTTCTTACTACAATGAAATATTCACTTTAAACACAAGGCCACATTCTGGACATTTATTTAGGTTGAGCTAGCACAGATCGCTAACACTTTGCAATACACACTCCTCGTCCTCCACTCTCGTATAACTGCATACTCGCTAGCTTGTGCACTGTGCCATAAACTATTTCCTGCTCTATAAACTATCCACTCGGTTATTGTGTTTTTATGCCCGCTTAACTTGGATTCAACAGTCTATCAGAGGATAAATATAGACCTCCTTAGCCTATTGTCCACACTTCCTCGGCACCTCGGGAGCTTCACCCCTACCGCTATTTATCCGAGTCTACTAGTACGGCTTTCTATTGTTACTGATACCATTAAGCACACGCGATCTCATTGATAGGTATCTGAACATCGCGCCACTTACAAATCCACCACCTGTAACTCCGTAAGTCTCTTATCCACTGGATCAAAGTTATCGCACTGTAATAATTACACACTGTCTTTGTTCTGAACAAAGGATTTCTGGCGCAATCTAGGCAGACGTGCGACGCGTGCCGGCAGCAATATGATAGTCAACTGGATGATCTCCCCCCATATCACTTAGCTTTTATATGGGGCAGCACCCCAAAGGACGCCAGGGGAAGTCCCGAGAAACAACTTGAGTCTGGAATGTGGCCACTACAGAGCTTCCCACGGTGGTTCTGCTTGGAACATATTTATTGATCTAATCATATGTTAATAAACCTAGAGGTATCTACCGCTTCGTAAAATTCTAGTAACCATTTCCATCTTTTTATTTTCTTGAAAAACCTTCAATTACGGGAATTACGGCTCAATTTCCGTAATGTGGTGGGCCTGTCTGCTCCCGCTAAAAATCTCTGTTAAGATGGCAGGTCTCTCCCCCAGACAAAATCCCATCTCTCTTTCTCTCTTCCTCACATATTCTTTCTTCGTCACACCTGACCACGCCTTGCCTCGGGAAATCACCTTCTCGATTCCCGCGCTCTGTATAGCATCACGCCCTCACAAACGGCGCCCTACTGCAAAATTATCACTGCGTTAAATATCCATTCTCACCGCTCAATATAATGGTACAGTATGTTCGTTGGTATTTCTAACTCAATACTTTCGATGTATTGTTTGAACGCAATATTCATTTCCTTCTTAATATTTGCTCTTAATTCTTTATACATAACCAAATTAAAATTATTTTTTCCTTTTATTTTCCTAATTTTTTCTTTAAGCTTCAGTTTACGTATCAAATCCTTAGTGAACCAGACTGGATATTTCCGTTTATAAGACTTAGTTTTTGGAACGCATTTACTAAAAATTGAATACAACTTATCGTAAAACACATCTACAGCTAGATGTACATCATCACAATTCAGAATATCATTCCAATTTTCTTCCCTAAGCAGAACATAAAGGTGTAAAAAATCTGCTCGTTTAAAATTAAATCTATTTTCACATCCGTGGATTTTACTTGTTTTATTTTCTGTATATTTGATAGAGGCTAACAAAGGAGGATGGTGTTGATCAATGGGAATAAGTATCTCTGATTCTTCGCTCAGATCAACTGTATCTATATTTGAAAGCACAAGGTCAAGGGTTCTTCCATTTTTATTCCGTACATAATTAATTGGTTTCAAATTAAACAAGTGTAAATACTTTAGGACTTCTTTAACCTTGTTGCTACCTTGACTCATATCATAATTGCTGCCTGTTATTTCAGGTAAATTAAAGTCACCCATTATAATAATATTTGATGTAAATATACCTTTGATTTGAATTAGACTTTCAAAGAAGAAACTATAGTCTGTCAGATCTGAATTTGGTGGAAAATCGGCTACGCAAATAATGTACCTTGCATTGTTACTAAGGAATGAAATGCATAGTGAATCAGCATTTCCTTCAACTAGATTTATTCTTTCAGTGATGATACTATTCTTTACACCAATCAACACCCCTCCACCGCTGCTCTTACTAGTGAGTTGTATATTTCTGTCCTGGCGATATACATGATACCTATCGTCAAACACTTCGGAATCATAAATAGAATTATGGAGCCATGTTTCAGTTAATACAATAAGATCATAAGAATTACACAGTACATTGTTATAAAATACGTTTGTTTTTGATCTGAAATCTCTGACATTCTGATAATAAATATCATAGAGTGAAGTTAAAATTTAAACTTATTTAAATCACTTTCGCATTGAATTCTAATTATTTGTGAGCCATCTTCTTTCCTCATAAACATTTTTCCGTTTCTGATCCAGAGGTATTTCACATTTTTGGAAATCTTAACTTCCCTAGTTTCCTAAGTGTAGGACAAAGACTCTCGTTTATATAGAAGGGATTACTGAATGTGTGGCCAATATCCAGTGTAGAAAAGTTCCTTTTCATTCTCCTCTGACGGAGAAGTTCTTCCTTGAAATACCTACGGCAGAATCGAACAATTATAATGGGGGAGTTCGGACTGTCGCTGTTAGGGAGCCTATGGCAAGCATCAATGTCAGTTTCTTCAATACTGACATTGAGTGCTCTACCAACAGCTACCACTTTTTCACTCACATTTTCGTTCTGTTGATGCGGAACTCCATGGATTTCTAAGGTGTTCACCCTGGAATATTGTTCACAGTCAGTAATCCTCTCGCTTACGTTTTCAATCCTTTTTTAACTCATTATTTTCATTTTTCAGGGACTCAATCATGAGTAGAAACGAGTCAAATATTCTCCCATGCTCAGCAATCATAGCAGAGTTACTGCCTAGCTTTTCATGACATAGTTCTAAAGATCTGCCCATTTCCCTTTCTTGAATTTTCTGCGTGTCTTTAATTTGTTGAATTTCTTTCCTTAAATCCACCATTTCCTTTCTAACATCCTTCAGAATTGTTAACACTTCCTTCAACGTCACTGTGTCTTCATTTTTGGCTTTCTCATCTCTAGTAGAAAAACATTCTGAACACTTCCACTGGCCACCGACTGCTCTAAGTTGCTCAATTTCCCCTTTTTTCAAGCTTACACATTTAGCATGTGATGTTCTTTTGCATTCAAAACACTGTAATTTATCAGATTTATCTGATTTGTTTGGGAGTTTCAAATTACACACCTAGCAATCGCTCATTGTAATTTAGTTTTATGGGATACTCCTAAGTAATTCCTAACGTGCGTTCTCATTCTTTAACTGAAATGTTTGTTGAAAAACAAAACTGTAACAGCAAGAAATACGTCATATGCAATGTAGAGTAAATTTAGTAACACGGAGTATACACCGACATCTAGCGGACCAAAACTCTACCTTGCGAGAGAGAAATGACGTTTTATTCTTATATACACAAACTATATTTTGATGTGTAAGTGCCCGCCAGTATGTAATGTCCTGTACAATTCCTATGTATGAGCCTGCAGGCTCGTTGAAATTAATTGAAATGAATGAATGAATGAAAGGTGGTAGCATTAAGTAAGTTGGCAGAATAATCACTGTCGACAGTCTTCCATTATCGAGATCATATAACTTCCAAATATTAGCTTGTCACTACACAAAGCGAATTTTGATCCCATAACTTTTATATCGAAGTTAACCACATGAGTAATGAAATTAATTTGTTGTGTACTACTTACAGCAGCATAAGATACCATTTACAGCTAATGAACAGCAAATATTACATCTAAATTATACACTTTAATCGGAGCACTACCCACATACGTCTTCACACCGCCATAATCCTCATTTTTCCTCATTGAAAGCCTGTTTAAAGGAGAAACAGTAAAACTTTTGTATCCACCTAATCAATACATTAAAAGCAATTATAAAATTAGGATCTCATCCTTATTTTATTGCTTAAATGTTAAAAAATAGGACATGATTTGTTCATATTTTGAACATCTTCAACCATAAATATTGTTATAAAGTTAAATGATAACATTGTTTTAGAACGTACACTTATAGTTTGCCTTTGACAAACTTATCCTTAATGAGCTTTGAAAAACCTCTTAAATATTAAAATGTTTCTTTATTACGTCGTCTTATTGAAAATAATAATAATTAAGTTTCAGCCTGTAAAACCTTATTCTAATATTTAAAATACAATGTCAATACATTTACAATGTTTAAATTGCTTCATGTTTTCAAATTATTCGTTGTATACACATTCAAACATTTTGTTACTACTGGCGTAACTTATCACATATTATACTGCATGGAATTGGAATCTTAATACACTAAAACAGCTGGGATTATGCTTCAATATTATACTATCTGTCCATAAAAGTGACAAAACTGATGACCCCCTGTGGGTGGGGGACGCAGACGAAGAATACACCCACGGTATCCCCTGCCTGTCGCAGGAGGCGACTTAAAGGGTCATGTGGCCATGGTCCCCTCTTTATTTTTTATTTTTCCGAGGGTCAGTTGTAGACAATTTCAAAATTTTTGATGTGCGTGCTGCTCGGAGATGGACCTCTTACGTGTGCGATTACGCCCAAAAGCCCGCAATTGACCACCCAGGAATCTTGCGTGTGGGAGCGTCATGTACCTGGGCAGTAGTAACCACGTGACAACACAGGTCCCCGCACAGCCGAATGCCAGAAGGACATATTAATATTAATTATTTATTATTTTTCTCTATATTTAGTGCTCTATACACGCTATGGGGTACATGCTATTGCAGGTGACTGGAGGAAGGGAGTCGTAGTGCTCACTGCCTCAGTCATACCGTATTAGGCATCGTACAACATCGGACCCCAGGCAGTACCTGCTACGACCAGGTGGGTATTGCCTTGGCTGCTTGGTTCGGCTACAGAAACCCCTGATTGGGGTGGGTGGCATTCGCGGAGGAAGATTTCGGGTATGGCATCGAAATGAAGTCTCCCCTCTCAAGGTGCTCCCCCACCGAAGTCTTTAACATTTTGCTTCCCTCAGAGGTTCAACTCCCTGGGAACATGCGCAGCATGAAGGAATGGGATCCAGCTTCCTTAGGTTTCTGGTCGCTACCAGAACCGATGGGCATGATTTTAAGCCGGTAAAGGTCGATCTTTTTTAGTAGACACATTGAAGGCGTCTACGGCGAACTTGAGGCCCTCAAGAAAATGCGCAACGGTAGTTTGCTTTTGAAGACTCGTACGGCACTGCAAGCTGATCAGTTACTTAAGTGCGACCACTTTGGCGAAATCCCCGTCAAAGTGGAGGAGCAAAAGTCCTTGAATCTGGTTCGCGGAATCATCTTTCACCGCGACATTATTTTGAACACTGACGACGATTTGATGGAAGGCATTAAGAACCGTGGCGTGACACACGTCCGGCACATTACGCGCATGGTCAACGGTGAAGACGTTGCCACTGGTGCCTTCATTGTCTCTTTCAAGTTGTCAGTGTTACCAGAGAAAGTCAAGGTAAAATCTTATCGTTGCGATGTGAGGCCGTACATCCCGCCTCGTATGCGATGCTATCAATGCCAGCGATTCGGACATATGGTATCTCGTTGTTTGCATCAGTCTGTATGTGGTACATGTGGACGAGTAGCTCACGGCGCGGAGGAGTGCACAACTCCGTACAAGTGCACTAACTGCTCCGGTTTTCATTCCCCTCGGGATCGGAACTGTCTGACATATCTGAGTGAGAAGAAAATCCAGGAGATCAAGACCCTGGGTGGTCTTTCCTACCAGGAAGTGCGCCGTAAGTTTAATTCCATGAATCCACCTGCCCGTACACTCGACTATGGCATGATAGCTCAGAGCCTTCCAGGTTCGTCATTTCAACATCGTCACCTGTGCTGATCGCTGCGCCCAAGGTGACTGTTGCTCCTCCGAGCGACGTCGCAAAGAGTAAAAGCTCGAAGGGAGGGGCCACCCCACCTTCAACTAACCAGAAGTCTGTGCCGACTGGCAGTTCCCAGCGGGCATAGCAAGGGGGAAAGGCAAAGTCTCCCCCCTCTAAGAGGTCAGCGAAAGCCGTGCCCCAGCCGGCGGAGGCGGCATCGTCGACCAGGGCTGGGAAACCATCTCCCAGCCTGTCTAAACCAGAAAAGAAGACGGTGAAGAAGAGCGCCCTTGCTGAGCGCTCTAGCATTTCCCCTGCGAGGGAGAAATCATGCCCCCCAGGAGGTACTCCTGCTCCAAAACCTGCACGCTCTCCTCGTAGGAGAACTGCCCGCACCCGAAAAGCGTCGAAGTTCTGGGCGGCATCCCCGCCCTCTGTTGATGACGGGATGGATGTCGCACTGCCATCTACATCCGTAGATGTTGATAGTGTTTAGGCTTGCGAGCATTTTGTCGCTCATAACCTTTTCTAGTCCACATTATGCATATAAGATGGCGGGCAATAAGCAACTAGCTGTGTGTGGTTCGTGCATAAAATCAATTACTGCCGAGGACGACTACATCATCTGTGACGGTAAGTGTCTTAGAAAACATCACAGAGCGTGTGTTAAATTAAATAAACGGGAATTCAAGACACTAATTGAGGACAAATCAAAGAAGTGGTACTGCGGCAAGTGTGATCTGGCCACAGGGCCGAGTGACCATAAGCTTGGGGATATGGAATCCGTACTTAGGGACATCCACAAAAGGCTATGTGAACTAGAAGGAATCGAAGCTGAACAAGCGGAAATTAGAAAGTCGGTAACCTTCTATGCTGAGAGTTTCGACGATATTAAGCGTCAGCTGCACAAAATAACTGATGACTTTAAAAACGCTATGGCAGAAGTAGCGGCATTGAAGTCTAAGGTTGCTGTCCTGGAAAGGGAAAAGACGATAGCAGACGAAGAAGTCTCTAAGCTTAGAGAGGAAAATCAAGACCTCCAACAGTACGTCCGGAGGAACAACGTTGAAATTCATGGACTGCCTCAGCTTGGTGACGAGAATCCAGTCGCAGTTGTGAAAGCACTTGGCAATGCGCTCGGTGTCGAAGTAACCGACAGTGATATTGATGCGTGTCATCGTCTACCCCAAAAGAAGCCGGAACTCACTCCTCCTCTCCTTGTAAAATTTTGCAGCCGGTTAAAAAAGGATCAGCTGCTCGCAGCAAGGAAGAATAAATCAACACTAAGCTCAAAAGATTTAGGTATCCAAGCAGCTAACCGAGCTGTATATATCAACGAACATCTGACATCGGGGAATAAATACCTCCACAAGATGGCCAGGGATCTACGGCAACATGGATATAAATATATTTGGACAAGGGACTGCAAAATCTACGTAAGAAGGACTGAAAACCATCGATCAGTGCGAATTAGGAGCATTGATGATATTAGAAATTTGCAGAGCGAAGACACAAGTGTAACGGCACAGCCAAGATATCATACCAACACTCGTTAATGGCAGTACTTAAGTGTTACAACAAATATTCCATTTTCCATTAGGCTGTTATGAAATACAATACGATTCGATAAATAATTTTGTTTTACAGAACATCAGTTCATACGGAAACAGCTCTACTGGCCCGTCAAAATCTTACAGTGCGGTTAGGTGCTTGTACCTCAACAGCAGGAGTATCCGAAACAAACTTGAGGAAATAGAAATTCTGTTGCACATTATAGGCCAGGTAGATATATTGGTTGTGACAGAAACTTGGATAAAAAGTGAGGAGGCGAAATACTATAATATACCAAATTATAGAAGCAACTTTTCACACAGAGACGGCAAAGCTGGAGGTGGCTTTGGTATTTACATTTCGCAACGTTGGAAAGCAAATGTGAAAATGAATTGTGAACTTGATCATAGCTTGATATGGGTTGAAATCTATAGAGATAAATTTAGTAGTAGTAAATATAAAAGTATTGATTTAATTGCGGGATATAACCCAAATAGGAATAATGCCATACCATTTCTAGCATCCCTCGAAACTTTTGCTAAGTAAAACAACTAACAATGCCTATTTCTGGGTGACACGAATATTGATATCTTAACTAGTGACCAACTAAAAAGAAAATAAATGAACCTGCTTTCTTGCTATGATTTCAAGCAATGCAATACCGGTAATGTATATCCAACACGAATATGTGATACCACAAGCACTTTAATAGATCATGTGTCTATAAATAATTCTGGAATATATTATTATTTATCAAATGTTGGTAGCTATATAAGTGACCATAATATATTAATATTTGATATTCTTTTGCCAAATTCTAAATCTCCATCACAATCGCTTGAACTGAAACGGCTGAAAGCAACTAATGTAGACCAAAATGATGATAGACCTGAAAGTAGTAATATCACTGAACATAACACAAAAGTCATAAACAACACTACTAGTAGAAT
The DNA here is from genome assembly GCF_040414725.1 of Anabrus simplex. Classification (NCBI taxonomy): domain Eukaryota; kingdom Metazoa; phylum Arthropoda; class Insecta; order Orthoptera; family Tettigoniidae; genus Anabrus; species Anabrus simplex. Next base: position 5,894,317 of record NC_090271.1, read on the forward strand.
TGACATAATGTATAATTCCTTTATTGACCAGCTACCGCTTAGTACACAAAAACAGAAAGCACAAAGTCATCGAACAACAAGAACTGGTAGCTTGCCATGGATATCTTCTGAACTTCTCAGCCTTATTAAGCGACGTGACATTTTACATGCAAAACTTAAAAATCCCACCCTAAAGAATAACATCAATCTCAATCAGGAATATCGCAGGTGTAGAAACAATGTGACAAATCTAAAAAGGAGCTTAAAAAACAAATATTACTCTGAAAAATTTAGAATTCATAACAAGAACCCAAAGGAAACGTGGAAAATAATCAGTGAAATCATACATAACAGAAAAACAACAAAAGGCGATAATTGTACATCTCTAGAAATAGATAACAAGATAATTACAGACAGTCAGGAAATATGTGAATCATTAAATTTATATTTTACAAATATTGCTAAAACCCTGGCTTCAGCAATCCCTCCCCAGAGCACTGAAACACTTGCGGTCCTAGTTACTTGAACTCATTTTACCCATATCCAACTGATGAAACAGAAGTAAGAACTATAATATCAAATCTAAAAAACAAGAGTAGCTGTGGGCAGGATGGTATAACTGCCAACTTTCTAAAAGAATTCCAGGATTCTGTAAGTGGGATGCTAACAGATATCATTAACGAATCCTTGGCATCTGGTACATTACCTAGTGAGCTAAAAGTAGCTAAAGTAGTTCCTGTCTTCAAGGGCGGGGATGGGAGTAATCCTAGTAACTATAGGCCTATCTGCATTCTTTCCATAATCTCCAAAATATTAGAAACTATTGTTAAAAAGAGACTTCTCACTTTTTTAAACAAAAATAATTTCTTTTACAGTGCACAATATGGCTTTCATGAGAACTCTAACACTGAAATAGCAACCGTACATCTCATAAATATGCTGCAAGAGTTAATAGATTTTAATAGTTTTGCTGGTGGGTTGTTTATAGATCTAAAGAAGGCCTTTGATACAGTGGACCATGAAAGACTGTTAGCTAAATTAGAGAGAGCCGGAGTTTGTGGTGTTGCATTGAAGTGGTTTGATAATTATCTGTCCGATAGAAAACAGTATGTAGTGCTGAATAACTGTAGGAGCTCAGCAATTAGGGTAACCCATGGCGTTCCACAGGGGTCAGTATTAGGGCCGATTCTCTTCCTAGTCTACATCAATGATATTGCAACTTGCCGCTTGAAAGGACATATCACATTGTATGCCGATGACACAAACTTGTTCTATACAGGTTGCAATATAGACTCCATTGTTAAGGATATGCAGGAAGACCTCAATACTCTGTGCTTTTGGTTTCAAGCAAATAAATTAACTATTAATGTGCAAAAGACTAATTATATGATAATGACAAAACAAGGTCAGAATGAAATCCCACACAGTAAAATATATATGCAGAATACTGAAATAAAACTAGTTAGAACTGTCAAATATCTTGGGTTGGTGATTGATAGGAACTTGAACTGGACAGACCATGTTGAATACATTACTAAAAAGATCACACCTGTTGCAGGAATTTTAAAGAAACTTAGTTATCTTTTCCCACAACATCTTCTAAAACAGATCTACTACTCTTTAATTCATAGTCACCTACAATATTTGAATGTAATCTGGATGCGCTGGAAGAAGACTGACTTGAATGACTTATGGTAGTACAAAATAGAGCTGTTAGAAATATATTTAATCTTCCCTACTTAACACCAATAAAATATCTATACCTAAGTGCTAAAATACCACCCCTAAGCATGAGTGCAGAATTCAATACAGCTGTACTCATGTATAAAATAAAACATAAATTTATACAACACAACACTACATATACTCTAAATTCTGACAACCATCCATATAGTACTAGGCATGCAAATGACTTTGCCTTATACAATGTTTGCTCTTATAAATATGGTATAAACAGCTTGAAGTTCTCTGCGATCCAGTTATTTAATAACATCCCTGTGGAGATAAAAACAGCACCAACTTTGGCAAAATTCAAACAAAGAGTCAAGCATTATTTTTGGGAAAGGTACAGTGCTGTTTAAATCAAAATATCAGTTGTCATTTAAGGCATTCTCCCAAACAATCTTGCAAACTGTCCGGAACTATTCTTCTACCCCAACAACTTTTATGTTATGTAAATGTAAATACTCTGTAATCTGTTCTTATCCCTCTGCAACTCTGTGTTATGTGTATGTACTGTAAATATTCTGTAATCAATTCCTGTACGTCTGCAACTTTTATGTTATGTAATTGTAAATAATCTGAAATCTATTCTTGTACTTCAGCAAAACTCTTATGTTATGTAAATGAAAATACTCCATAATCCATTCTTGTACCTTTGCAATTTTCATGTTATGTAAATGTAAATACAGTCAGAAATAATTCTCTGTAATCCTCATATTGATGCTGTACATATTTTATATATTGTATGTGTTTATATGTTCAACCGTTTACTAATATCTTATATACACAAACTATATTTTGATGTGTAAGTGCCCGCCAGTATGTAATGTCCTGTACAATTCCTATGTATGAGCCTGCAGGCTCGTTGGAATTAATTGAAATAAATAAATGAATGAATGAATTATGGCTTTGTTACAGTGGAATTGTAAGGGTTATGACAGGCATCTTGCTGAGTTACGTCAACTCATTGGTGAGTACGCAGTGGGTATGGTCTGTATTCAGGAGACCAACTTCAGACCTGGTCATCATACGGTCTTGAGAAATTTCAGACTATACTCGACAGAACGATATTATGCCCACCGGGCGTCTGGTGGCGTTGGCATTTTTGTCCGTTCTGATACTTACAATGAAGAGGTTCCTCTAAGAACCCCACTGGAAGCAATTGCAGTGCGGGTACCTCTGCCTGTCATAGTAACTGTGTGTAATGTGTATTTTCCACCAGGCCAGCCTCTTAACATAAATGATATCACTGATCTTATTGATCAGCTTCCGTCTCCTGTCATATTGTTGGGAGATTTTCACGGCCATCACCCCGTATGGGGCTCTGAGACGCCTTGCCCCAGGGGACGAGAGCTGGAAAGATTAGTTACAGAGCTGGATTTATGTATTTTGAATACAGGGGAACCAACTCACTTTAATGTACGTTACGGCACATATTCTCGCATAGACGTAAGTCATTGGTGAGTACGCAGCGAGTATAGTCTATATTCAGGAGACCAACTTCAGACCTGGTCATCATACGGTGGTTCCGCTGTTTCGGTGGAATACACACGATGATCTCTGTGACAGTGACCATTTTCCCATCATCCTTACTTTGTTGAAACGTAAGTCCGTCGAGGCTCCCCCTCGATGGATTCTTAAACACGCTGATTGGCGAAAGTACACATCACTAGCTGTCTTTAACGACGATATCAGTCGGACCGTCTGCGAGGACATAACTTACATGACCCAAGTTGTTCTTGCTGCTGCTGAGGAGTTCTTTCCATCCTTCTCGGGGACTCCTCGTCGAAAACTCGTTCCTTGGTGGAACGAAACAATAGCAGCAGCTATCAGAGAGCGGCGTCGAGCTCATAAACGTTACTGTAGACAGCCTACTGTGGCCAACCTGATAACATTTAAACAGCTCCGCGCTAAGGCGCGAGTCCTTATTCGTCAAAGTGAGAAAGCTACGTGGGAGAGATGTGTCGTCTATGACGTCACAAACTCCATCATCTCAAGTGTGGACTAAACTTGGACATATTTCAGGTATCCATGGATCTTCTTCGTTACCGGGAATTTCCATTGCAGGCAATATCGTTACTGAACCACTCTCGATTGCTAACCATCCAGCTCGACATTTCACGGATGTGTCTGGCTCTGGGTATTACCATCGTGATTTTATCGCTCTGAAGCGGGAGGCAGAACGTCATCACCTCAGCTTTGCTACTCAGGCTTCAGAGGACTGTAACGTGCCCTTTACAGAGTGGGAACTCCGCAGCGCGTTAGGACACGTCTCCTGGACCAGATGGTGAAATACCTTAGTGAGGTCAGTCCTCTTTATCTCCTTCGTGTGTTCAACCGAATCTGGATGGAGGGTGAGTTTCCGTCTCGGTGGCGAGAGGGCATCATCATTCCTGTCCTCAAGCCTGACAAAGATCCTAAACATGCAGGAAGTTTCAGACCTATTTGTCGTACAAGCTGCCTGTGTAAGCTGTTTGAGAGGATGGTAAATCGCTGACTTGTGTGATGTCTGGAGAAACAAGGACTCTTGTCCGAGTACCAGTGTGGTTTTCGAGCCGCTCGATCCACCACTGACCACTTGGTACGCCTGGAGAGCTCTATCCAGGATGCGTTTCTCCGCAAACAGGATTTGGTAGCTGTTTTCTTTGACTTAGAGAAGGCCTACGACACCACATGGTGATGTGGTATCCTCTCAGTTCTGCATCAATGGAGATTTCGAGGTAAATTGCCGATATTTATTGAAATTTTTTTGTCCCTCCGTCTATTCCGTGTCGGAGTAGGGAGGACATATTCGCATACCACTTTCAAGAAAATGGAGTCCCACAGGGATCGGTCCTTAGTGTCACTCTGTTCGCGATTGCCATAAACCGTATTGTCGCTGCTGCTGGTTCAGCAGTAATACCGTCGCTATATGTGGATGATTTTGCTCTGCACTATAGCTCGCGCAGTATGGCAGTTGCAGAGCGACAATTTACAGCAAGCTATTAGGAGAGTGGAACAGTGGGCCTTAGAACATCAAAAGGGCTTTCTCCCTAAATAGTGATGCTGTTAGACATCCTAATGATGCGGTAAGTATGGATGCATGGGTAGAAACAGAGAAACAGCTGGGATCTAAGAGCGTTCTCTTTTACAAGACTCAGAATGTAGTCCTACATGAATACCCATTTTTGTCGAGAAATGATTTCTTTCTTGCCATATTCATGGAGGCACAGCAGGAGATGCTGCAGAAATTTGGCTCAGACTGTATCTGTGTGGACAGCACTCATGGTTTGAATGCATATGGGTTCGAGATGGTTACGGTACTTGTTTTAGATGATCTTAGGCAAGGGCTGCTGTGTGCTTTTTTTATAGGTAGCAAAATAGATTCTGCAATGCTCCAAGTATTTTTTAGTTGCATCAAAGAGAGAACTGGAGTGATCAGTTGTAACGTATTCGTGTCGGACATGGCAGAATCGTTCTATAATGCATGGCAAGAAGTTGTGAGTGAATCCAATATGCGTTTGTTTTGCATATGACATATCATTCGGGCATGGAAAACAAATCTGACAAAAATTAAGGACAAAGAAAAGCAAAAACTAACTTTTGAGAGATTGCACGAGACAGATGAAGCCACATTTAACATTGGGATAGATGAAATTACACGTCAGTTTTGGAGGATGAGGAGACAAAGGAGTTTGGCTTGTATTTCCAGCAGCGGTATGCAAGATGCTGTAAGGCGTGGGCATATTGTCACAGATTGAATTCCGGCATTAACACTAACATGCATTTAGAGGCAATGCATAGAACTCTGAAACACGTATTATTGAAAGGACGACCAGTAAAACGACTAGACAAAGCAATTCATGCTATAATGCAATTGGTTAAAACTAAATTGTTTGACCGTCTGGTTGTTATAGAGAAAGAGAAAGTGACTGCAAAGTTAAGGGATCTTAGGGATCGTCATAAGAAATCGTTACAATTGAGGTCCTATTTGGTATCGGAAAATGGAGACGGTGGTTGGGCTATTGCCTCGTGAAATGTTCCACAGTTATATTATACTGTGAGGCTTGTGCAACCAGACTGCAGTTGTTCCATTACATGTACACACTGCAAGGCTTGCATACACAAATTTAGTTGCACCTGCATTGATGCAATCGTTAAGCGGAACATGTGCAAGCATATACACTTGTTATGTCGTACATTGGCACCTTCTGGATGTACCATTCAGTCTTCAGGAAATGCTAATATGGGCGAAGAACGTATTGTAGCTGGTGAAAGAAATGCAATTTTAAATGAAGTTGGCAATGGTGAATTAATAAGTAGACCTGCAGTAGTCGATATTGCCAGATTAAGAGCAGACATGACTCGGCAATTTAATAATGTTCTCCTTAAAGTTAATAATGTAGAGCAATACAACATCTGCAGTCAAAGTCTGAAACGGTTAGTTCCTCTTCTGAATGCTTCTGAACAGCATAGCCTATTGCAGCTTTACCACAGACCAAGAGCAATGTTAGTAAGAAAATTGAACTTCAGAGGCGCTTTAAATGCACAAGGCAGAAATTTGATGGTAAAACTTCCAAGGCACAGACTATGCCAGAAGCAATTAACACTGCAGCACTCTCGAAGAAACGACTAGGACAATGGCCTAGATGTCAGGCCCCTTTAAACAACAAGCATCCTCATTAATAAAGGAGAGAGACGATTATTTCATACTTCTTGTAAAATTTAGCTTTTAATGAATCCCACTAGAGGTAATCTCTGACTTAAAGGTCTGGAATGTGGGTTAGGTCATACTTATTCGTACCAAATTCTTTGAATTTGGGCACCGGCACCTGGTATTAATGCTGGGCAGGGCCGTTATGTAAGGTATGATTCTCTCATTAAACATAAAGTTATACAAAGTACAGTACTCATTTTCAATTCGTTACCGCACATGAAGTTATTCCGGAATTGTTCTCGGTGTATTCATTTTCTACTACATGTAAAGACAGACAGTCTATAACCACACATCGCCTCTATCTCCCTCTCGGTTAAACAGTGCCACACACATACACACCTTTCCCCTAGCTTCCCTCTACCAACAGGTTCTATTCTTTGGTGAGCTGCGAGAGAGGCAACAGCATGTCACCAATTCGTAATCACTGGCAGTTTGACCTAACATAAAAATATTGCACATATATAAGTTAAAAAGTGATTTGAAACCTGCAGTAATTATGTTATTAATGTTGGGTCCTTTAGTTTTTCTTAATCTTGTATTAGTTTTAGACAGATAGGAAACCACCTTATGCAAAAAGTGTGTACCGTACTTTATTGTATCTATTTATTATAAATAGGAATAAGAAACAGATTGTATGTAATTTCCTAGTTTTTCTTGACCTTGTATAAACTTGAAGGTTGTGTATGAAGAGATAAGACCTGTAAATATTGTTTACTTTATTCTCTAAGCTGTAATGAAAGAAAATAGGTTGTAAGGTATTTCCTAGTTTTTCTTAATCTTGTATTCGTTTTTGACATTAGGAACCAGATTACCAATAAAATTTATAGAGAAACTCTGGAATCTCAAGCAACAAGGAAATTAGAGAGGATATGGAAGACCTACAAATAACTCTGGATGATTTGTAAAACAAAACTGAAAATGTAAAGAAACTGAAAAACATAAAAATAAGATTTAAACTAAAAAGAAACAAATGACATGCAATGAAATGGGTACTAAGAGGTGTGGAACGACAGAAAAGATCAGAACGAATGGAAAGCTGCTGGGCAATTTGGAAACAAAACCCATTAAAGATGATGACCAGAGAATGATTGACTGAAGTGGTCCAGTGAGGCCGTAAAAGAAGAGTAGTGTGTACACCAAGCGAGTTGGGCCGTGCAGTGGCTGTGATCTTGCATTCGGGAGATAGTGGGTTCGAGCCCCATTGTCGGGAGCCCTCAAGATGGTTTTCTGTGGTTTCCCATTTTCACACCAGGCAAATCCTGGGGCTGTACCTTAATTAAGGCCAAGGCCGCTTCCTTCCTTCCCACTCCTAGCCCTTTTTGTCATAAGACCTATCTGTGTCGGTGCGACGCAAAGGAAATTGAAAAAAATAAGTGTGTATGTGCTTTATTCTATATGATGCTGTAAGAAAATAGTTTGTAGGGAGTTACTTTTTTCTGTATTTTGTATTACTTTTCAATAGATAGGAGAGCTTGAAGAGAGATAGCACCTCGGGCAAAAATCTTGTAAGAATTATGTTGTGTTATGGCTGAAGTTTTGCTAAAGAATATTGATGTGATGCGGCCATTCCCCATCCTAGATGATGTCTGAAGCTTTTTTAAATCTATGAATTAAATAGTTTGACACACTGTTTCTCTTGTTAAAGTAAACCTTCAGTTTTCATCTTAACCGGCATTTTGGTAGGGGTTTTTCATTATATAAAATATTTATTTTGTTAATTGCTAATTTTCAGGAAATGTTGATATGTTAATAGACACTGGGAGTAGGTGAAAGCATAAAAATGTTATAAAAAGTCAAAGTGATTGTGATCTTGGCTTACAGGAGGAGATGGGTATCCCCTGGGAGAGGGAGCACAGGGTGCCGGTTAATGCAAGAATGGTATTCAGATTTAGAAACTGAAACCAGCATTAACACTGCACTGTGTGCTACTGTGACCTCAGATTTGAAACTTGTTGGGGTGTTGATGTTACCTGTGCAGCTTTACACTGTGGAAGGGTGAACTGGTGTGTGCATACTGCACCCTCTCAAAACTCAAGAAATATGGCAATGCGTGTGGGCATCCTCGAAGTCAGTGATAAGATAAACTCTTGAGGTGATCGATATCTGAGTACATTTGTTATACTGTGACCACTTCTTTGACACAAGGGATTAAATTCCTCGTAAGCCACTCTTTCACATCGTCTTTATAGTGTACATGGTTTATATTTGTGACAGCAGAAATTTACATTTGTTACTTACTAAGAAGCATCTGGGTCTTTTCACCACCCACAGGCTAAAAGGCAGAGAAACGTACGCTGCCTGCAGGGACCCACACAGTATCCTGCATTACTTTCCTATCTGCCCTCCTTTTTAAGTCATCTTCCTGCTCTATGTTAAATGAGAATCCTTTGTAACTATTCATCCTGTTGTACGAATTGCCTTGAAATCCAACTCCATAAAGAAATCAATAATCATATTAATTATCTTCTTTCAGCTTTATTGTTTTCCCTGGTAGGGACCAATAGATTATTATGAACCCTATTTGAAAATTTAATTCTTATCTCTTATCTCAACACTCGTAGGCATTATATGAGGAGATGTAATTAAAGAAGATGGCAAGATTTTAATGCTTCGGTGATAATTGTCAGAAAGATCTTACATTTCCAGTGGGAACTCACCTGTCATGATCCTTTCTTGATGGGTTTTAACCCATTCATTCCTGGATTTCTTCTCCTTATTGATCTTTCATTGCACCTAAGGATTGTATCGACTCTTCATACATTAAGGATTTCATTTTGGACTTTACATATCATTAGTATTGCCAGAGTATGAGAAATAATTGTACCCTATTAATATACATTTTCTTTCAGGTGTCAGTGACTTGCCAATCGTTGCCATCGACAAGTGATCTGCTGCCGGGTGAAAAAGATGTTTTGGTGTTTGGCAAGTAGATTGATCTGTACATTATGTAACATTTGTAACTCTCCAGTGTAAACATTCACCTAACAGGAACTGTCAACTTCACTTTTGAACAAATGTGTAGGTAATTAAGAAATATAAACTGTGTAATTTGTTTTGTATTTAACGTTTTACTGTTCTATTACCATTAGGGTGAACCAGGAAATTTGGTCGTATAAAATGGGTATCCTTGGTAAGTATTTTGGTAATTATAGGTAAACTGACGAGGCGTCACACAACAGTCCTGTGTTCGGTGAAGATAAAGGTTTGCTTCACTGCTCTGCTGTCAAACAAATTGGTTATTTCTTGTTCTTGAGTAGTTCGGTGCGTGCAGCTGCTGAGAGCTTGCATTCGGGAGATAGTGGGTTCGACTGTTTTCCCATTTTCTCACCAGGCAAATGGTGGGGCTGAACCATAACTAAGGCCACGGCCAATTCCTATCCCATCGTCGCCGTAAGACTTGTGTCAGTGCGATGTGAAGCAAATTGAAAACAAAAATGTAGGTAGTAATTTGTTTATCGGTTGAATGGATTCTCTCCCACATGAACAAAGTGGATATTATACTCTTCAACTATAGAAACTACATTTTGGCATTTTTGTTTTCAAGCAATTGTCTTTGGAATTTTTGTGCATTACAAAGTTTGAACGTTTGCTTTTTTTTACAATTTCTTTAGGTGCACTGACACAGATGATGTCTTATGGCGATGATAGGAAAGGACTTGGGGCAGGAAGCAAGTGACTGTGGCCTGGCGTGAAAACAGAAAACCACGGAAAACTAACTTCAGGGCTGTCGACAGTGGGGTTAAACCCACTATCTTCTGAATGCGAGCTGACTGCTGCAACTCGCTCTGTCAAGATTGAATCAAAGCGAATCTTTCAAATTCAGAATTTAAAAAAAATGCATAACAATAACACGTATCTGTATGTGATTTGTACTGATATTCAACCTCTGAATTCTTAAAACTTCCAAAATCCCACTGTCTCAGTTTGTCCCTCCAAACATTGTCAGTTTACAACAATTGTCCTACTCTGAGTTTTCCAAAATACGGAGTTCTGTTTTTATATGAATATTATTGCAGTGTTCATTAATCGAAGATTGCATTACTTAATCTGTAGGTGGAAAATTCAAGTAAAATGGTAATGTTGAAGGAATGATGAAGACTCCTGTAAAGGAAGCATTATTAATGTGTGAATAACTGAAATATTGTTATCTGACAATGCCCTTCCTATCCATTATTTTCCTTAAGACTGGTCACGCCCCTCAGCCTCATGTGGTTATGTAGTCCTTGGAACGATTTATTTTCTGTTCATTTCTCTATGCTTACGAATAAACGGAGCACAAGTACGTTGTGCACTTGTGCATTTTTACAGTAAGGTTCATGATGGTTATTTGCATCTCCTGGATACCTTCATAGTCACATGATTGTACAGGGGAATGCGAGGAATCGAATGGAGGCTTACAAGTTCTTCCAGGTAGGTGTCGAATGAGAGAATGAGGTAAGTATTCGGCAAGTATAGGTAAAATCACAGGACAGTTATTTTCTATAGCCATTAAGTAGTGTTTTGTGTGTGTGTGTGTGTGTGTGTGGTCCATGTGTGCGTTACTGTAGACACATCGTAGTACGTGAACCTTGAGTAACGGCTGCGTGGCCTAGTAAGTGGTCCTGAGAGTCAGGATACCAGTTGCTATGGAATGGGAGTGGGCATCTCGGACATATTCTGAGTCATGGCCCTCCTTGTGCTCAGGTGGCTTGGACTATATAATCTACCAGTGGTCCCTAACCTGTTAGAGGAGAAATCCTCACTTGCACTATGTGTAAGTAGGGTAGCATCCTGCTTCATGAATTTACCGAGCTCAGAACATTTTAAGCAAGCCTCGGACCTATGGGAGTAATGGAGTTCTACTCTCATTTGACAGGTGAGGGACTCCTTGGAAACAACTTGGCAAAAAGGAATTCGTTGGAGAGCTATAAATATTAGTAGGGCTTATGGAAGAAAGTAGAACTGGCTGAGTCAGCAAAGAGGATGCATCTGGATGTTCTAGGAGAAAGTGATATTCCGGTAAGGGGAGATAACAAAGAAGAGATAGGAGATTATAAAGTGTACTTGACAGGTGTTAGAAAGGGAAGGGCTGTTCATCAGGAATACTATTGCCCGCAACATAATTTCTGTTGCGCACGTAAATGAGTGAATGATGTGGGTAGATTTGGCAGTTGAGGAATTGGGACGTGAATTGTCTCAGTGTATTCACCATGTGAGGATGAAGTTGACACGTTTTATGAAGTATTGAGCGACATCGTAGTCAGGGTCAAAGGCAAGGATAGGTTAGTGCTAATGGGCGATTTCAATGCGAGAGTTTGGAATAGAACTGAAGGATACAAAAGGGTGATTGGCAAATGTGGGGAAGATATGGAACCTAATGGGAATGGGAAGCGTTTACTGGACTTCTGTGCTAGTATGGGTTTAGCAGTTACGAATACATACTTCAAGCATTAGGCTATTCACTGCTACACGTGGAAGGCTAGGGGTATCAGATGCATAATAGACTTTATCTTTACCGACTTCAAATTCAGGAAGTCTGTTGGGAATGTACAGGTTTTTCGGGGATTTTCGGATGATACAGACCACTATCTGATCATTAGTGAACAAGTGTCTCTAGGCCTAGGGTAGAGTATGTGAAATCTGTCTGCAAACGAATAAGGGAAAAAAATTTCCAGGACAAGGAAGTTAGAAGTACATGGATATGATTAGTGAGAAGTATCGAACAGTGGACAGTAAGCAGGTTCAGGATATAGGAAGGGAATGAGTGACATACAGATATGCTGTAGTAGAAACAGTCTAGGAACAACTGTGTATAAAGATGGGAAAAAACTAACATCCTGGTGGAATGATGAAGGGATCCAAAACCAAACCAAACCCCATAGCACTACAGCCCTTGAAGGGCCTTGGCCTACCAAGCGATGATGAAGGGATAGCAGCTTGTAAACGTAAAAAGAAGGCTTATCAGAAATGTCTCCAAACAGGGAATGGTACATAGATGAAAGAAACAGAGCAAAACAAATAGTTGTTCAATCGAAAAGGAACTTGTGGGAAGATTTTGGTAATAACCTGGAAAGGCTAGGTCAATCAGGAGGGAAACCTTTCCGGACTGTAATAAAGAATCTTAGGAAGGGAGGAAAAAAGGAAATGAACAGTGTTTTGAGTAATTCAGGTGAACTCATAATAGATCCCAGGGAATCACTGAACAGGTGGAAAGAATATTTTGAAAATCTCAATGTAACAGGAAATCTTCCTGCTGGTGTCACGAACAACCAAGCTCATGGGGAGGAGGAGGACAAGGAAGTGGAAAGGATGGCAAATAAACTCCATTATCCTAAAGCAGCAGGAATAGCTGAAATTAGACCTGAAATTGTGAAGTATAGTGTGAAGGCAGGGATAAAATCGCTTCATAGAGTAGGAAGATTAGCATGGGGTGTTGGTAAGATACTTTCAGATTGGACAATAGCAGTAATTGCACCTATCTATAAGCAAGGGAACAGGAAGGATTGCAACAACTATCGAGGTATCTCATTGATTAGTGTACCAGGCAAAGTATTCACTAGCATCTTGGAAGGGAGGGTGCGATCAGTCGTTGAGAGGAAGTTGGATGAAAACCAGTGTGGTTTCAGACCACAGAGAGGCTGCCAGGATTAGATTTTCAGTCTGCGCCAGGTAATTGAAAAATGCTACGAGAGGAATAGGCAGTTGTGTTTATGTTTTATAGATCTAGAGAAAGCATATGACAGGGTACCGAGGGAAACGATGTTCGCCATACTGGGGGACTATGTATGGAATTAAAGATAGATTATTAAAATCAATTAGAGGCATTTATGTTGAAAATTGGGCTGCAGTGAGAATTCTTGGTTCAGGGTACCTGCAGGGGTTAGACAAGGCTGTAATCTTTTACCTTTGCTGTTCATAGTTTGCATGGATCAGCTGCTGAAAGGTATAAAGTGGCAGGGAGGGATTCAGTTAGGTGGAAATGTAGTAAGCAGTCTGGCCAATGGTGATGACTTGGTGTTAATGGCAGACTGTGCCGAAAGACTGCAGTCTAATATCTTTGAACTTGAAAATAGGTGCAATGAGTATGGTATGAAATTTAGCCTGTTGAAGACTAAATTGATGTCAGTAGGTAAGAAATTCAAGAGAATTGAATGTCGGATTGGTGATAGAAAGCTGAAACAGGTAGATAATTTCAAGTATTTAGAATGTGTGTTCTCCCAGGATGGTTATATAGTAAGTGAGACTGAATCAAGGTGCAGTGAACTTGCAGTTGCGATCAACAGTATTCTGTAAGAAGGAAGTCAGTAACTTTCAGTGAAAATTAAAATCCACAGCATGTTTCCAGTCATTTGACTGGGTCAAGTATGGAATGAATGAAGCCCCATCTAGCGGCAAGGATAGGAATAGTGCCGGCTGCCGAAGCTTGTCGCACTCCTCTGGGGCAATGATAAATGGCTGACAAATGAAATGAAGTGTTAATGGAGAGTGTTGCTGGAATGATAGATTACAGGGAAAACTGGAGTACCTGGTGAAAAACCTGTCCCACCTCTGCTTTGTCCAGCACAAATCTCACATGGAGCGACCGAGATTTGAACCACGGTATGCAGCAGTGAGAGGCCAGAATGCTGCTACCTGAGCCACGGAGGCTCAGTAACTTTCAGTAACAGCTCCAATATTTCTGAAATTTTCTAACTGTTTAATTATGAAAAACAAGTGGAGAATTATTTTGGGCTTGATAACTTCAATCAATCAGTCACTACTGATCTGCATTTAGGGCAGTTGTCCAGGTGGCAGATTCCCTATCTGTTGTTTTCCTAGCCTTTTCTTAAATGATTGGCAATCAATCAACTTAATTATGCATCAGCATCACCTTTTTATTTGTATTTAGTTGAGACATTCTTTAAATAATAACATACTAAAAGAAAGTACAAAAAGTTTTCAATGTAACACTTCACTTCATATCACTTCAAAAACTCAAACCAAGCACTATTAGTACTACAGTGCGAATGATCAACAGTATCTCTCTCATTTTTACTCCAATAACTTAACCAGCGGTAAGTATTTGCAATGAAATCGGATTCTTGTGACTGGCTACACAAATAAATGACAAAAATTACTTAAAATTCTGGTGGCCGTGATCTTTGAGTCTCATGTTCACTGTCATAATGTTGGCCGGCAGGGAGCAGGTATACAGTTTCTAATCACTAGACTGCGTGCCAGAAACCTTTCTGCAGTGCTCGTGTGGAGCGAGGACACATGACGCTGTTGATGTTGAAGGTCGGTACGTTTTGACCGACTCCTTTGTGCTGGCACCAGAAACTGCTACGAAGATTCATCTCAGAGACAAATGGGACAAGGAGCCAAATGCCCTCATCCTATTTCATTCACCATAATTAGCTCCTCAACTGAGACTGGCATCCCTGACCCCACGTACACTTTACAATCTATTTTCCAGGATTTTCAAGTAAGTGGAGTCTAAAAGTTCTCATGCCACTACCTTAACATGAATGCAAAAATAAGAGATCATTTCAACAGTGGTGTAGCGTGAAATAAAAAAACAGGAACATTATAGATTAAACACCCTAGTGCTAGAAATAAAAGATGGAGGTTGATACTCGTGCATTTTTATCGAATGGCACTCCTGTAAAATAATTTTAAAAATCATCAATGAAATCAACAAATAACAATGTTATCTCTCTCTCTCCTCAACCTGATGGTTGGTGGGTAGCACGACTGTCCTCGTCCAACGACCAGCTGCTTGATTAATTGATAGGATCTCAACCTTTAATGCCGTCGAGGAACCCTGTTCTTGGTCATCCTCTTTCAGTTTCCCTTCAAGCAGTGTGGTGCACATGACCTATCCAACTACATCCTCTTTTCGCGATCATTTTCTCTAGACTGATGGTTTCTTCAGCTCTCTTGAGAACTTCATTTGTTAGCCTGTGAGTCCAGGGTATTCGTAACATTCAACGCCAGCACCACATTTCAAATGCGCCTTTAATAGAGTCCAGGTTTCAGAGCCATAGGTCTCAATGCTCCAAATGAAGCTTTCTTACTGGTAGGGCTTCTTTTGTTATTGAAAGCTTCTTTAGCCTGGGCTATTCGAGAACGGACGTCCTTTTCACACGTCCCATCAGGTGTAATGATGCTTCCCAAATAACTGAACCGATTTACTTGAGTCAACATTAACATCCTGTTTACCATCCGGAGTACATTTCATTATCTTGGTTTTGTTAACATTCATGTTACATTTTAGTACTACTGGGTGAGTTGGCCGTGCGGTTAGGAGCACGCAGGTGTGAGCTTGCATCCGGGAGATGATGGGTTTGAACCCCACTGTTGGCAACCCTAAAGATGGTTTTCTGTGGTTTCCCATTGTCACACCAGGCAAATGCTGGGGCTGTACCTTAATCAAGGCCATGGCCGCTTCCTTTCCATTCCTAGGCCTATCCCATCGTCGCCATAAGACCTATCTGTGTCGGTGCGACGTAAAGCAAATAGCAACCAAAGAAAACCATTTTAGTATTAGTAGATCATTCAGTTTCTTTAGTGAGGTCTCTATCGCTTTCTCAGTTTCAGCTATGAGGGCAATATCATCCACGAAACATATAGTTAGATAGAGTTGGCCATTTTCTTTTTTTTTCCATGGGTGGAGGTGGCTGAAAACTCTTTCATTGCTTCTTCTAAATGCACATTGAATAATAGAGGTGACAGACCACATCCTTGCCTTACTCCTTTTCTTATTTTTACATTGATTTGCTCCTTTCCTATAAGCGCTGTCTGGTTCTTGTACAGCTGATAGATGATTTTCCGATCTCTGTAGGCCGCTTTCAGACTTCTAAGGGCTTTAAACAAAATATTCCAGTGAACATTATCAAACGCTTTATCTATATCAATGAAAGCAATAAGGATGTTCTTATTGTTTCTTAGGGCTTGTTCAATAATTGTTATGAGCCTCAGAATTGCTTCTCTTGTTCCTCTGTTTCTTCTAAACCCAAATTGATCCTCTGAGAGATTTTCTTCTATTCTATTCTCCATGTGATGGTAAACAATTCTTGTAATAATTTTGACGGCATGTGTTACCAGGCTTAACATTCTATAATCTTGACACCTCTTTGCATGATTACTTTTTGGGATAGGTATCAATACAGTTTTCTCAAAGTCTTCCGGTATTTCTCCGCTAGTATAAATATCATTGACTAGTTCATATGAAGAAGTTTTTGCCTTATCCCCTAGAGCTTGTAGTATTTCACCTGGAATTGAGTCTACTCCAAGAGCTTTCCTTTGTTTCAGCTCATTCAAAGCTTTATCAAATTCCTCTCTAAGTATACATGGTCCCAGCTCATCTTGTTCTATCTCACTATCATTTTCTGTTTCATTGTCATCTATTTGTCCTTATAGGCCCTCTACATATTCTTCCCATATTATAGCTATCTTATCCTGCTCTATTATCAGATCTCTGTTGCTTCTTTTTATTGTGTTCAAGGGCTTTGTCTTTCTTTGAAACTGCCTCCAGACTTCTGAAAAAGCTTTTTCAGTATTACCTTTGGTTATATTTTCATCTATCTGTTTACATTGTGCTTCGATCCACTCTTTCTTTGGTTTTTTAGTTTCTCAATGGATTTTATTTCTTATTTTCTTGTATTCTTATGATTTACTTTCCTTTTGGCCATCTGGCGCGCATTTTTCGTTCCAAAATGTGGGGTGTAACCCATGGCTTATAGATTTTCCTCTTTTCTTTTCCAAAACAATCTTCTGCTGCTTCAATTATTTATTTCTTGATTTCTTCCCATTTTTCTTGAGCACTACTTCCAGCCAGTACTTCAGTATTAATTTTGTTATTAGTTTCTTCTTTGAACATTTTGATAGCCTTGCTGCCTTTCTTTAATTTACTCAAATTCCATTTTGGGGTGTGTCATTCTGTTCTTATTTTCTTAAGTTTCAGTTGGCCTGTCATTACCACAGGGTTATGATCGGAGTCAATATCAGCCCCAGGATAGCTTTTACTTGATTTTACTTGATTTTGGTACCGTTCTCTATTATAGTCTATTTGGTATCTACTACCATTTCCAGGCATTGTTCATGTGTATCTTCTCCTTTTTGGCTGTTCAAAGAGAGTATTTTTAATTACAAGGGAGTGACTTCGATAAAATTTGATGAGCTTTTCTCCCCTTTTGCTTCTGGAACCAAAACAATAATCGCCCACCGTATCATCTTCTCTGCTTTCTTCAAACACTGTGTTCATATCTGCAAGGACGATAACATTTTCTTCACCCTGGACATTCAGCAACACTTCTTCCAGTTGATCATATACTTCCTCCACTTCGTCATCTGTGCATGTAGAGGTGTATGTACACCTGGATTACAGCTGTAACTCTAGGTTCTGTCTTTAATTTTATGAACAGTATTCTTTCATTATATCCCCAAATACCTGACACTCGCTGTCCTAACTGCTTTGTCATTATAAATCCAACACTAACTTTTCCATCTGAACAGCCAGAGTACAAAACTCTGAAATCTCCGCTCCATAGATCTACGCTATCTGGCCATCTTACCTCACTCATTCCCAGAACATCCATTCCTAGTCGCTTCATTTCGTTCTTCACATTCTCCACTTCTCCACTTTACCACACTTTTTCACGGATCTTTGCCTTCTCCTGTATCCCCCTCCGGAGATCCAAATAGAGGGCTATTCCTACGTTCAAAGACATCATCATGCTTTCTATTCTTGGGATATCACAAAGATCTTTAATGTGATGGTTTCCCGTTGCCTTCCACATCCTATGCCGTTGACCTACAATTGGGTTCATCCGCCTTAAGAAGTAACATTTTACTCCAAGGACATCAGGGTGCCCTGCCCTCTTTCCGCTCATCCGCCCTCAAAGAGGCCGTTGGCACTTGGAAGAGGTGAGCCACTTATACCGGTGGTTCCTCGGTGTCATACTCTGTTAATCCCGAGTATTGGGCTGCCACTTCCGCCATCTATACTATATCGAAGTCCATTTTCTCCGCCATAGATGTCGTTAACATCTTCACTCGTAACCCTGAGCTGGGACCCATACCAGGGTCAGTGCGCTCTGGGACTCACATTGGCTGGGGCACCACTCCCTGGGTAGGGCTGCCTCCGAGGAAGGTCCCTACCTTTTACCTGTAACAATGTTATAATAACGGTTACATCTAACAATTACATAAACTGTCTTATACACCAAATCCATCCGTTGGTTCTTCTTTGCTGTGAAAGTGTCAATGACTTTCCAAAAAAAAAAAAAAAAAAAAAAAAAAAAAGGCAGCATCAGAGGACAGTTCTTAACACGTTCGCTGCCACCATTTTCTAAAATATCTTTCTCAGGAGCTCTTTTGGCAGTATCAGTAAATCCTAATAAATGGCGCTACACTTTATCAAAAAAGTGTCCATCGGGTTTAAAAATGAAATATTATGCACTTAAAACACTTTTTTTAAATGCTGTAAAGCGTTTAGGCTGTGTTTCGGATGAGAGTGCCACCTGACGCTTTCTTTTGTACTAATTATTTGTACAACAATGCACAACGTTGCTATTGGATCACCTACTCAGTTAATTTCCTCTTCATTTGCGGATGTTGATTGCACATTTTCACAAACATTGTCATCTTTATTCAGTGCACTTTTGTCGCTTTCACTGTCAGAATTCCTCCACTCATTGTCCTCACTGCCTGACAATATATCAGATTCACTGTCGGAAACATCTAACATTTTAATTAAATCTGCATTAAAACTTCTTAGGATGAAACGGACCGGGCTCTGACCTGTTCTTCTCCATTTCGAAGCAATACTGATTGTCACCTAATTTCTCAACAATGGAACTGCAAGCAGCAAATTGTTCTAAAGGTAACCTTCCTGCAGTGCCGGCATAACCACAAGCATTAATCGCCAAACCGGCGCGTTTCTATGCAGCTTTAGAAACATAGGGCTCTGGGCACTTTAAAACGGTAGCGGCATTGCTGTATATATCACCTTGACGTTTTAAAGCACCAGTGGAAGTGAACGTGTTAAATAGGTTAAATACTTTTTCAAGCGAAAATAATTCCAATTTTGACATATGGAATAGAAATTATATGGGACCATTTAAAAGTACGTGATCTGGAAACTCTAGAAAAAGTGAAAGCTTCCTTTCTTAAGAGAACACTTGGTGTTTCACAATTCACTCAATCGAGACTTGTATATGTCCTAACGAAAGAAGAATATCTAATTCAAGAAATCAGAAATACTATGCAACTACCATCAATGACTGCCCTCCAAAATGCATTAAGAAAGTGAGAACAAAAACAAACTGACATTTGGTGCGAGTTTTATGCCACTGACGCCATGACGAATAAGGCGTGGACACAGTGTAACTACGAGTTAAGGCGTGTGGTGACCCGGTATGCTTGTCATGGTTTCCATCATGTAGTCTGCACTAATGAGAGGTTCCATGATCCTTGTGACTCATGTGTGGCAGTTTTGCAAAAAGAGAAACACATCATTGTGTACTTATCCTAAACACTGATGCACATTGTGCGTAATTCTTTAAATAATGTACTCATGGCTCACTCACTACTTGCTGTGGTAGCAATAGCTTAGTGATCTCCACCATTATGGTGTCTGTCATTTAAAACCAAATACACCAGTAGGTTTTGTGGTGATAAATGCTTTTGCTCGTAGCCTCCATGGTTCAGGCGGCAGCCTCTCGCCGCTGGGTTCTGTGGTTCAAATCCCAGTCACTCCAAGTTAGATTTTTGCTGGACAAAGCGAAGGCAGGACAGGTTTTTCTCTGGGTACTCTGGTTTTTCTTGTCATTTTTCATTCCAGCAACACTCTCCAATATCATTTCATTCCATCTGTCAGTCATTAATCATTGCTCAAGAGGAGTGCGACAGGCTTCAGCAGCCGGCACATTTTGTATTCTCACCGCTAGATGGGAGCTTCATTCATTCCATTCCTGACCCACTCGAATGACTGGAAACAGGCTGAGAACTTTCATTTTCAAATCAGCATAAATAATGAAGAGCTCATTTTCAAGCTGATCTACAATCACGGTACTGTTTTTACTAGTTTACACATTTTTTTCTTACAAAATTCTTTCATGTGTTCATTAACCGACTGGAGCTGTGGAAAATTTGTAATTATGGATTTCATTTGAAGAACTTGGTTGTCGACAATTTTGATGTCAGCGCTTTCAACCTCAGTTTTTGAGAGTCACACTATTTTGCACACACTCTTCAATGAAAGTCTCGCATCTTACATCCTGTACACTTCCAACTGCTTTACAGTACTGTATTTTGTACACCCCTTGGTTGGTCTACCATTACCCAGCAAACATAGTAGGTTTGTTTTATAACTTTATTTTAGCTTATATTCTACTAGCAAATGTGCCTGTGCTTTGCTACGGTTTTCTATCTTGTATTCCGATTTCTCCATAAATTACTGTAAAGGCAGTGTGTAAGATTATATTAAATTGCATTTCTCTTAGCGCTATCCGAGATACAGAACAGGGAGGACAACATGTTAGGTAGGCATTGGGGACATGGCAGGGTACATTTCCTACTGCCAATCACAATCCAAGGTCCGCAGTTTCAACTATAACGGCAGACTCACTTGGCACCTGCCATTCACAGTAGAGATGGAGAGTTTTCATTATAAAGACAGGCCCCTTTTATAAATGCTGTCACAATCGAGTTGGAGAGATTTGATTATAATCTAAAAGTGCAGCACTATCAAATAATTGAGACACGAAAATAAGTCATAGGACCAAAGTTGTAGATCTCTACAAATTGAACAGCAATTGTGCTATCTGCTTTGTGATAAAACTTACCATTTAGCCACCCATTATCCAGAAAAGAAGGTCTGCACCATCATAAAAATTGCATCAATATTTCGATATTTTCCGGGGCCAACACCAACACCTTGGAATTTTTCTTAAAAGAAAAGAATGTCCAGATTTCAGGATTAGCACTTGTATACAGAGGAATTAAGGAAGAAAGTAATACAGTTAAGAAAGTTGAAATTAGTAGAAAATAGGATTATAACTGAAGACAGTGGTATAGGACAAATATGTAAATACCAAGTGAATGTATTAAAAAAAACACCCCTCAATAAATTGTGATGGTATGAGTTACAGATATAAGAAGGTGGTAACAAAGGAGGAATTTAGGTGCAGGGATTCTTTGTTAAACAGATACGAAGATGACTTATGGTGTTGTTACTTAAGCTTAAAGAGGCAAGGCAGAGTCCATTATGCCTTTCAGCGTTCGGCGAATTTATTAAACATTGCCACAATCCTCTATTTGCTGTGGCCTCATTTAGTTCTATACCGGTAGAAACTGAGTCTAACCATCATTGTCTTGGTCTCTCTCTTATCCTCCATAACAGTGTCCATTATTCTCCTGTCCGGCCCTGCGGTGTAGGGGGCAACGCGTCTGCCTGTTACCTGACGGCCCCGGCTTGGTCAGGGGTTTTTAATTGTAAAGGATTAATATCTCTGGCCTGGGGATTGGGTGTTTGTGTCGTCCTTAACGTTCCTTTCCTCACATTTAACACTCTACACTTCTGCAATTCCAGTTACACACAGGTTTATATCACATGGTGCAAGTAGTGGCAAGTCTCCTAGAGGTCAACGCCACAAACAAATATCATTTAAAAAAAAAGAAGCTATCCTCCATCCACCTCGCATGACCCCACCACCGAAGCCGGTTTATGCGTACAGCTTCATCCAATGAGTTCATTCCTAACTTAGCCTTTATCTTCTCATTCCGAGTACCCTCCTGCCACTGTTCCCACCTGTTTGTACCAGCAATCCTTCTCGCTACTTTCATGTCTGTTACTTCTAACTTATGAATAAGATATCCTGAGTCCACCCAGCTTTCGCTCCCATAAAGCAAAGTTGGTCTGAAAACAGTCCGATGTAAAGATAGTTTCGTCTGGGAGCTGACTTCCTTCTTACAGAATACTGTTGATCGCAACTGCGAGCTCACTGCATTAGCTTTACTACACCTTGATTCAATCTCACTTTCTATATTACCATCCTGGGAGAACACACAACCTAAATACTTGAAATTGTCAACCTGTTCTAGCTTTGCATCACCAATCTGACATTCAATTCTGTTGAATTTCTTACCTACTGACATCAATTTAGTCTTTGAGAGGCTAATTTTCATACCATACTCATTGCACCTATTTTCAAGTTCCAAGATATAAGACTGCAGGCTTTCGGCACAGTCTGCCATTAAGACCAAGTCATCAGCATACGCCAGACTGCTTACTACATTTCCACCTAACTGAATCCCTTCCTGCCATTTTATACCTTTCAGCAGATGAGCCATGTAAACTACGAACAACAAAGGTGAAAGATTACAGCCTTGTCTAACTCCTGTAAATACCCTGACCCAAAAACTCATCTATATATACAAAGTAACTTGTCCTGACTGATTCTCTATTCAATACGGAACGATCATGAAGTTTTTAACTTTAAACCAAAACTACTGGACATAAAGAAATTAAATTTTGAGGATACATTTATATTACAATGTAGGTGCTCGCTAAGGGAGAAGTTTTGGATATTCCGTCGCTAAGGGGGTGGAATTTTGAAATGAGTGTATCTATATTTCAAAACTTTAAAAGTTTACAGATCCAAAAATTTGTATTTAGATTCTCTTCTAAAAATAAAGAAACACGTATTTCTTTGTTTTCAGAAAATCCCAACAGGAGGGGTGAAAAAGGGTGGAAAACAGGTTGAATGCCTTTAATGAGGATACTTATATCTCAGAAACTGAAGATATTACAGACCTGAAACTTTGTATTACGTTTTTTTGTTTTTCGAAAATCAAATTAAAGGGGAGTGAACTTTTAAAATGAGTGTATCTATAACTCAAAATTTTAAATGTTTAAAGATGTAAAAATTGATAATTAGAATCCCCTTTAAAAATAAAGATACACGTTTTTTTGTTTTTGGAAAAACCAATAGGAGGGGTGAAAAGGGTGAAAAAGGGGTTGAATGCCTTTAATGAGGATACTTATATCTCAGAAACTGAAGATATTACAGACCTGAGAATTTGTATTTGGGATCTCCTATAAAAATAAAGAAACAAGTATTTTTTGTTTTTGGATAATCCCAATAGGAGGGGTGAAACTGAAGATATTACACATCTGAAAATTAGTATTTGGAATCTCAATTTAAAACAAAGAAACACGTATTTTTTGTTTTCGGAAAATCTAATTAATGGGAGTTAAACGGGAACGGCAAATTGGGGTGAATTTTTAGAAAGATTATAACTACAGTGTATCTCAGAAGCGTAAAATGTTACAGATGTAAAAATTGCTATTTCGAATCTCCTATAAAGGTAAAGAAACATAGGTGATTTGTTTTTGGAAACTCCACTTAAGGGGAACTAAAAAGGGGGTGAAATTTTAAAATGAGCATTTCTACAGTATATCTCAAAAACATAATATGTTACAGAAGTGAAAAATGATATTTTTATCTCTATTACAAATAACGCATATTTTCAACTGAGGAAAGGGCACGAAGATCAAAGTGTCTGTAGAAGTACTGGGAAGACCGCAAAGCCCGAACAATCCCTTCAAAGAGATCTGAACGACGGACTGACTAAAGTGATCCTATGTGGTCATAAAATAATAATAAGAAGAAATAAAGAAACATGTATTTTTTTCTTTCAGAAAAACCACTTTTAATTAGGATACTGATATCTCAAAAACTGAAGATGGTAGAGTCATGATAATTGGTATTTAGGAGATCCTTTACTATTAAAGAAACAAGTGTTTTTTGCTGGAAAATTCACTTGGGGAGGGTGGGGGGGGGGAGTGTGAAAGGAAGTGAAAAAAGGGAATTACTTTTATGGGGATACTCATATCTCAAAACTGAAGGTAACAGGTGTGGAATCTCCTTTAAACATAAAGAAACACGCCTCTTTATTCTTGGGGGATAAATCAAATATACGTCGGTGGGGTGAAAAAGTAGTTGAGACCAATTGATTTTACTGTCCATAATGTACTTATTCTGATCATAAACCGATCATTTTTAATCTTTCCTGGGTTCGTTTCCAAGAGCCATCTTTTCCTTTGGAAGATTTGAAGTTAGATCACAGTAGATTCTCCTAGCACATAAATGAAAATTTAAACACATTTGAAATAAACGATAGGAATGATATTGACTGTGCAATTGTCCACATCCATAATAAGGTCAATAATGCATGGAAGTATATCATTCGTATCGCCAGAAATCCCGCGCACTTGCCTACGCGCGGCAATGGTGCTGGTCACATTGTAATGACAATGGCAGCAGATGTCATTTACGGCCTGTCACGAGCACCGATTCGCAACGCGTCCTTCCGTGGGAAATTATGGGGCGAGCGCATCGAACGAGATTCGATCCGTGACCTCCCAGTCAGAAATCCCTAATACTCATGAGTAGTTTAAGTGTAATATATAAAAGGAAGATACAGCAAGAAACAGTGGAAGTGAATGAGTAAGTGTAATAGAATATCAGTGCAGTGAATAAGTGCAGAATTGCAATTATGATTAAAAGCATTTCTTAAAGCTAGTCTCAACTTGGAACATTTCAGTGAGCTGAGAATGAGGCAAACTGGTGCAATCAGAATATTGGTCCGAGAAACATGTAAACAGACTACAAGGTCATAGTTAGAAGCTTTTGGAGGGTGGACCAGGAAAAGCAAACCTGTTGTTGGTCACGTAGCAAGGTGCCCTGTAAAAATAAGAACACACGTTGTGGTGCAATAATTCCTTCTAGAAAGAATCTCTGGAAGGTCACCAGTCACATGTACATCCATGAGACGGGTGGGACCACACTTGAAGTAACCAATAGGAAACTAACAGATCAGGGATGTAAGGGAACATAGTAGTAGGGGATGACTTGTTCCAGAAGCTCAGAGAAATGATAAAGGGGAGTGACAAGGGAGCCTCTTGGTCATTCGGTCATTCTGCATCATTCTGTCATTCTGTCGGTAGTAATTCTGGTGTCATTGAGGCAGTTATTCTATTAACATTGGAAAGGAACGTTCTCTTGGGAAGGGATGGACACTAGATCACTTGGCAGAGAAGAGACTCTGTAGAATAAAGTCAGTGAAGTTAGCAGTATATGAAGTTAGTCAGATTAGGCAGTAGTTGAGCCTGCCATCAGTTAGTAAAGACAGCAGAATAAGGTAAGGTAAGGGTTATTCTGCCCGAAGGCAGGTCCGAAACTCCGCAGAGGTGTTCCTGAGCCGGAGTTTACGTGCGGTAGGGTGGCCAGTTCCTTTCCGCTCCTCCATTCCCTTACCCCCCACCAACAGAGCATGGCAACCCATCAAACTCTTGACCACGCCCAATGTTGCTTAACTTCGGAGATCTCACGGGATCCGGTGTTTCAACACGGCTACGGCCGTTGGCAGCAGAATAAGAAGTTATTCAAATTAGGCAGCAATTAAGACTGTCAAGCAGTAGAACTGGTTAGCAGTGTCCCACAGGGTAAAGTACAGAGACAGTACATAGAGAACTCACTGAGTGTTTGAAGGAGACTGTAGCTTCAGTTAGCATTCACCTTAGAGTTCTGTATTTGAGTCCGGAAACCATCAGGGAAGATTCATAGGAACACCACAATGAGGATTTAAGAGAGAAGCAAGAAGAAAGATGCTAGTTAAGAAACTTTAAAGACTGAAGGGAATTTATAAATGTTGTAAAGTGAATCATAGAAGTGTGTGTATTTTCCAAGGAAGTCAGAGACTGATGAACTGGTTATTTAAGAGTAATATTGAGAAGAGAATAATTACAAGTGTGATGTAATATTATTGGAAGGGTTATTTGATAGTTTGTTTAAATAAATTAGAGTAAGAATTTAATGGTGTCAGAAAGTGTTTTATATCAAGGTCAATCTGATATTCGAACCCAAGTCCTCAGCCTGTCCTGTTCATAGAATACGACAGGCCAAGTAGCGGTCTTGCATCTTGCTGTGGGGTCCAGAACAGCAATAATAATAATAATAATGTTCTGGACCGTCGTCAAAATGTGCGGACCACGCTGGAAATGGGTCCTGGCCGGGTAATGACTATGAATGCAGTTCGGCCGTGGGTTCAGTACCGCCAAGGCACCCAAGACGACACCACACCGGATCTTACAGGAAAAAATGGCAAAGATTTAAGGACCCAACTGAATGGGTGGAATACCTGGACGTAGCCCAGGAAGTACGAAATCGACTGCGGGAAAGAAAGATTGAAAAATGGGAGGAACTTTGCCGTAATCTCTCAGAAAATGAGTCAGAATGCGAATTTCGGCGGATTATATATAAAACGTTAAGCATTTAATTATAAATTTCAGTATAATACCGTAGCGAAGCACGGGTATCTTGCTAGTTATACAATAAATTCTCACTGCAGCCCAATTGTCAACATAAATGCCTTTGATTAATTTTAATAATCTACCCTTAATTCCATAGTCCCCCAGTATGGTGAACATCTTTTCTCACGGTACCCTGTCATATGCTTTCTCTAGAGCTATGAAACATAAACACAACTGCCTATTCCTCTTGTAACATTCTTCAATTACCTGACGCGTACTAAAAAAACTGAATGGTCAGACTTGTTCGATATTCAGCTCATCTTCAACCCAAAGGAAAAAGGTTCCTTTAAAGCAGGAAGGTGGGACACAGAAACCATTCCTAACTTATGTTTTGTGTCCACTGATCACCAGGGATACAGTTTACCTGCTATTCGTAGAGTGCTCACAAACTTCCCACATAGTCAGCACTGTCGTATTTTTGGAAATAGGCACTCAGATCCGCATTATTAGATTTTTTCCTCTTCCACGGTGGAATTTTGTCAAAGCTAACTGGGACAGTTTCTTTGCTGATCTTGATAGCAGCATAAGATAGATTCCTCCTGTTGTCAACAACTGCTGTAGATTTGTTAAAGCAATACTTGCCACTGCAAAAAGACACATTCCTAGAGGAGTCAAAAAGGAGTATATACCCGGATGGAATGAAACATGTGAAAAACTCTACAGTAATTTTCAAAAGAATAGAGAAATGGATGTTGCTGATGAACTCATGAACAACTTAGATGAAGCCAGACGGAACAAGTGGACAGAAACTACGGAGACTATGGATTTCAAACATTCTAGCATTCATTCATTCATTCATTCAGCAAGGCTTGGAGCCTTGTTCACTGCCAGGACACATAGCAAGAAATGTCCCAGTGGCCAAAGAATTTTTTCTTCTATGCATGTAGTAAATCAGCAATAAAGCAAAATTCGAAGTGATATTTCACTTAAGTGTTCAATGTACGTACGAAATACAATAAAAATTCCCAGCACCCCGAGGTACTGCCATGGTCCCACAGAAAAGTTCACTGCATGGTTTTGCCTAGACGGCCAGAGCGGTACGGTCTAGCAGTACTAGAGGCTTGCATTGCTTGATAGTACACATTGTAGATAGGTAACAGAGCGAGCCACGATTTGTTTACTAGCGCTTAGGATTACAATCGCAAGGCACTCATTCTTTTACAGTAGGGTGTGTGTGAAATAATTGTGAGATATTTCTAAATTATTTTACCAGTGAACGGAGAGGTTAGTTATAAAAATGAAACCATTTTCTTCTCGAACTTGGAAGATAATGACGTCAGCCCTTCGGTATGAGAATTCTGGTAAGTAGTGTCCATGCCAAACTGATCTATTACGTTTTGCAACACAAAAAACTCTTCACAAAGTTACATTGAATATATTTATTTCCTACTTACTCCTTGCTAAATGCTTGGTGGTAATGTAAAATGTTGCTATGTTGTCAATTTAGAAAATGCAAATACGCCCATGTTTACGCAATATTTATTGCGATAAGCATAGAAATCAGCTCAGGTATGGGTGCAACAATTTGGAAGGAATCAGTGTGGCCTATTGATTAGGTAAGCATAAGCTTGGGGTGAAAATGGGAAATTACAGAAAACCATAACCAGGTTTCCTGACAGTAGGATTCAAATGCACAATCTTCAAAATCTTGAGCTTGTGAGTTAGCTAACCCAGCACACCTAAGCGTATGGCTAAACTGATTGGACAAATATTTACATATTGCCAATAAAGGGAGGTTGGATTAATACAAATTGAAGACTATATTTTGGAAACCAAGCACGCCAGGATTTGCTCCGAGGCCAAAGCGGTACGCTAGCATAGCGAATTCAACAGCTCAGCGGTCTGCTGGCCTGGCAGGGAAGTCTAATAGCAACACCTGTCAGCAGTACTTTGTACCGCCGTGGCCTTATGAGACACTCACTCAGCGGTACAATGTACCACTCTAGCAGCCAACGTGTTAAAGAAGTTGGGGAGATCACCTCACATTCTACAGCCCAAATCTGCTGTATCACCTGATCAATTTGTCAAATGGATTGCTGGATTGTCTAAAGTGAAAACCCAACAAAGAACTCAATCGGTTAATAAGAAAAGAACTAAACTTCATGAAAAGACATAATATTGGTTCATCAAATATTTCTGGCCCTTTCACTGAAGAAGAGCTCCTGTCGGTTCTGAAAATAACAAAGAACCGCAAAGCACCTGGTTTTGATGGCATTTACCCTGAATTACTCAAGCATTGTGGGAAGTACACAAGGAAATGGTTGTTAAGGTTTTTCTCAAATATTCTGATTACAGGCAAACTTCCTCCAGAGTTCAAACGAACCAAGATTGTGGCTATTCTGAAACCAGGTAAACCTTCTGATTGTCCTGAAAGTTACCATCTAATTGCTCTAATGAGTGTTTGTTACAAACTTCTGGAACGGTTCATTTACAATAGAATAGAGATGGTGTCAGCGAAGTATGTAAGTGAAGATAGCTCCCGGTTCTCTTGCAAAATAATCGGGAATAAGTGTGGTGTAAACAAGAAGCGAGTGAAGAATGGTATCCAGTGTGAAAAGTATTTAATTTGGCACCATTTTGAGTGTAAGTATAGTGCTGGTTTTGCTAAAAAATGAAGATACTTGGACCTGTGTGAGCTGTGGCGAGAGCAATTTGAATAGCGGTAACAAACCTAGGCCTATAACGGTCAACGAATCGCTGGCATGTCGTTCCTTGGAGGTTGGAGGTAATGATAATGTACTTGTAATTCTCTCTTTATTGCAACAGGATTTACAAGCATTAAAAGCGGAGAATGAGATTTTAAAGGAGAAGGTACATTTGCTGGAATAGAAAGTACCGGTACCAGTAAACACTCAGAACACAGGTGGCTCCGTGAATTCTAATGCGTGGTGTCAAGTTGCTTCAGATTCTAGGAGCAAAAGTGTACAGTTAAATAAGGACAACTTTGTAATTGACACCAAAAATAGATTTTCAGCCCTGAGAGAAGTAAGCAATACGCAAGGACTTATCCATATGGGAGGCAGTCAAACGAATGACGCAAAATCTGTTACGAGAAGCGGCAAAGTTGGGCCTAAAATCCCACACAGTGCACCGGCGAAAGTGTCGAATATTCTTGTATTTGGTGATAGCCAGGCGAGGGGAATTGCGCAGAAAATGGTCAATGAAGATATTGCAGCATCGGCAGTCATCTATCCTGCGGCCCTAATCAAGAAGGTATTGGAAAACACGGAAGAGGCAGCAAGAAATCTCGGAAGTCGTGATGCAGTAGTGATCATCGGCGGGACGAACGACGTAGCTCACAATGACGCTAAGAATGTCATTTCTAAACTTAAATGTACACTAGGTAAGCTGACTCACACTAACATCTTTGTAGTGAACGTGCCCCACAGGCATGATTTGATTAGAGACTCGTGTGTGAACACTGAAGTGGACAAAGTTAATAGAGATATGGTTAAAATTTGTGAACATTTTCGTAATACACAGGTAATTGAATGCAGCAGTATCGAGAGACACTGTTACACAAATCATGGCCTTCATCTAAACAATTCAGGTAAACGAAAGATAGCAAATATTGTTCTAGATGTTATTAATCTTAAGATATGTAGTGTAAAAAAAGACAACTCCCTTGAGTTATAATACTGACCAGGAAAACTAGTAGAAAGAGCCACCTGTACTTCAAGCTGGCTCAGGCAACTACAAAACGAAACTCAGGAAAGTAAGGAATTTCAAGTTACCCAATTGCAACAGTCAAGTTTTAGGGAGGAAGGGGGTCTGAGATTGCTCTTGGTAAACTGTCAGAGTGTAGTAAATAAACAATTAAAATTCGGTACATTGATGGAATCTTATGAGACTGATGTGGTGATAGGAGTGAATCGTGGTTGAGAGAAGGGGTGGGTAATAGAGAAGTATTTCCAGAAGGGTATACAGTCTATCGTAGAGACTGAGGAGATAAAAAGTGAGGGGGGGGCGTGTTTATTCTGGTGAAGGAAACTTATTGTTCACGTGAATGGTTTACCGATGAAAGGGATGAAATATTAGGGATAAAATTAGTTTGTGATAATATGAAGGAGGTGGGAATTACAGGAACATACAGGCCTGGAAGAGAGGAAAGAGACATGGAAATATTTGAGAAAATAATAGATTATACACATAAAAACAATAATAATGATATGGTAATAATTGGGGGAGATCTAAACTTGCCTGAAGTTGAATGGAATGGAGCTGCAAGTGAAGCCCATGAACAGAAACCGGCAAATAATTTGGGAGGGAGGATTTACACAAGTAGTACAAGAACCGACTCATCTCAATAACTTATTAGATGTATTCTTGGTTAAACCATGGGAAATTGTTGATAAAACTGAGGTAATTGAAGGAATAGGTGACCATAAGGCTGTAATAATGGATGTAGGACTGGTACCAAAAAGGCTTAATAAGAGGGTCACACAAGACAAGAAATTGTACAGAAAAACTAAAGTTGATGAATTTGGGACTTACCTTAAATCTCAATTCAGTTGTTGGATAAGTGAAGGGAGTAATGTGGATACACTTTGGGCTAAATTTAAAGGAATCATTTGGGAAGGAGAGAAGATATATGTACCTGTTAAGAAGGGTAAAATGACCTCAGACCCTGTTTATTATACAAGAGATATAAGAAAATTAAAAAGAAAATGTAGAATAGTAAACAGGAAAATCAAAGAGGTTAGGGAGAGTAGAGAAACTAGAAAACAGTTAATGAGGGAACTGAATAGAGTGAAAAAGGAAACAAAAGAGAATTATATGAATGGCATACTTCAAGAGGGTAATGACCACAAAGGGAAATGGAAAAAGCTGTATTCATATATCAGGAATCAAAAAGGAAAAGGAATCCAAATTCCTACAATGGTTGGAGAAGGGGTTGAACACTATTTAACAGATACTGAGAAAGCAAACCTATTTAGTAGGGAATTCAGAGATTCAGTAGATGATTGTCAAGAGTTGGAAACCGAAACAGAAGATAGAGAGGGAGAGACACAGAGGGAAACAAGAAGCTTCTCATTTACAAATGAAGATATTTTCAGAGAAATCCAACTGCTTCAGCAAGGAAAAGCAGCAGAAGTGATCAAATTACTGGGGAGGTATTAAAGACAATGGGGTGGTACATAGTGCCTTATTTAAAATTTCTCTTTGACTATGTCATGAATAATAGTGTTAATACCAAAGGAATGGAAGGAATCTATAATACCAATTTATAAAGGAAAGGGTGATAAAAGGAAACCAGAGAACTACAGACCAATCAGCCTGACCAGTATAGTTTGTAAAATACTGGAGAGTTTAATATCAAAGTACATCAGAGGGATATGTGATGATAAAAATTGGTTCATGAGGAGCCAGTATGGATTTAGAAAGAAATTTTCTTGTGAGGCACAACTGGTGGGATTTCAGCAGGACATATCAGATCAGTTGGATTCAGGAGGTCAGTTAGATTGCATAGCCATAGATCTTTCCAAAGCCTTTGATAGAGTGGAACATGGAATATTATTAAAGAAATTGGAGGGAATAGGATTGGACGTAAGGGTTACACGTTGGATAAAAACATTTCTAAATTCAAGGGTTCAGAAAGTCAAAGTAGGAAATAATGTATCTCAGGAAGAGAAAGTTTGGAAGGGAACTGCACAGGGTAGTATAATCGGTCTGTTACTTTTCTTAATATACGTAAATGATTTAGGGAAAAATATAACATCAAAAATAAGATTGTATGCAGATGACATAATTGTTTATAGGGAAATAAATAACATTGAGGATTGTTCAGAATTACAAAGGGACCTTGAGAGTATCCAACAATGGGTTGAAGAGAATAATATGAAGGTTAATGGAGGCAAATCAGCTGTTACAATATTTACAAAGAGGAGCTTTAAAACTGAATTTGAATATACTTTGGATGAGGTAGTTATCCCAAAAGATGGCAAGTGCAAATACTTAGGTGTGAGATTTGAAAGTAATTTGCACTGGAAGGGTCATGTGGATGACATTGTTGGGAAAGCATACAGATCGTTACATGTCATAATGAGGCTACTTAGAGGATGCAACAAAGAATTAAAAGAAAAAAGTTACTTAAGTATGGTTCGTCCATTATTGGAATATGCAAACAGTGTTTGGGATCCTCACCAAGAATACCTAATAAAAGAAATAGATAGTGTGCAGAGGAAAGCAGCAAGATTTGTAACAGGGGATTTCAGGAGAAAGAGTAGTGTATCAGAAATGTTGAAGGAACTTGGGTAGGAAATTTTAAGTAAGAGAAGGGAGAAAACTAGACTTATAGGATTATATAGAGCCTATACAGGAGAAGAAGCATGGGGAGATATCCGTGAGAGGCTTCAGTTGGAAAATAATTATATCGGCAGGACTGACCACAAATATGAAATTAGAAGGAATTTTAGCAGAAGCGATTGGGGTAAATTTTCATTCATTGGGAAGGGTGTGAAGGAGTGGAACAGTTTACCAGGGGTAGTGTTTGATCCTTTTCCAAAATCTGCACAGATATTCAAGAAGAAAATAGACAGCAACAGAGAAACTAAATGAAATGTTAAGAGGGCATTTGACCAGTGCAGGTTAATGTAAATAAAAAATGTGTGTGAATAAATTAATTCCATTTTCTGGTCTAAGGAGTTTGGACAACCAAAGTAGGGGACTGCCTGTAGGGGTGAAGTACAGTGGGGACTTCGAGGGCCCTGGGACCGCTACAGTAGCTGTGAAGGCGCCTTCAGGAACTCTGAAAAGTGGTGGCAAGAGGGACTCTGGTTAAGACGCAGCAGGTCGTTATGCTACTTAGGTTCCAGAATGAGTAAAAAAATAAGTAAATAAATGCAATGTAAATTTTAATCTTATACCAGTTGTATAGTATCATTTGAAGTAATTCCACATACTGTATATCAGTTGACTATATTTGTAAGTAGCACAGGAGATATTATGAGTAGAATTTTGTAAACAATATAAATTTATTAAGGATGAGCTGTGTGTTTAATAGAAAAGAATTGTTAGCATAAATTGTATAATATTGTATTTTGGGAAGATTTTCTGCTCTTGTTAATTTAATATTTAGTGCTTGGCAATAATGTATTTTAGTGTACCATTTGCCACTGAGGTAGACACCTCATTTGTAAATAAAGAGATTTTGATATGAATAAGCCCTCTAATTTTACGATCACTCCCAGCACAACAAGCTGGTTTTAGACCTAACCGTAGTTGTGAAGACCAAGTTCTTGCGTTAACAACCCACATTGAAGCAGGTTTTGAAAAGTGACTGAAGAGTGGTGCAGTGTTCACAGACCTTACAGCCGCTTATGATACGGTTTGGAAAGAGGGAGTTGTGTATAAGTTTTTCAAACTTGTTGAATGCAGAGTAATGTCACAACTCATAAACAACATGCTATCAGAATGATACAGGAAGTTATGGATAACAAACGTAGTAAAGTTAAAAAGCGCAACAATGGTCTCCCTCACCGATCTGTGTTCTCTCCATTGCTCTACATTGCTGATATACCTGGCACTACATCACGTTAATATGCTTATGCAGATGATCTGGCAATAGTTACTCAGCAATCCAATGTGAAAGCTATAGAAGCAATTTTAAACAGAGATCTTGACATTTTGAGCAAGTACTTTGATAAGTGGTGTTTGATACCTAGCACCAGTAAAACAGAAACCTGTCTCTTTCACCTTAATAACAGGCAGGCAAACATAACTTTGAATATTTCCCTCAAGAACTCTCCTCTACCACACAATCCTAACCCCAAGTACCTTGGAGTAACACTATCCTTCAAGAAACATTTAATGAACACCGCTGCTAAGCTGAAGACCAGGAACAATATCATTCAGAAACTTGCAGGTTCTGCATGGAGAGCATCAGCACTGGGTCTGGTATACTTTACAGCCGAGTATTGTTCTTATGTCTTCCAATTCATGAAGACATGGTTGTTAGATATGGATATCTGAAATCAAGATCTCCATCCATTGAGACTGCAAGGGAACTCATCAATAGGAACTTTAACGGTTCTGACGAATGGCAATTGGAGTGGACCAACACAGCTCCAGATGAATGGCAGACCCTCTTTAGTCTCAACATCCACCACCTGGTTTTAATCTCCCCAGAAGTACTTGGGTTCTTCTCAACAGAGTCTGTACCAATCATGGACGATGTGGGTCATTGTTGCATAAGTGGGGTATGCCCTCCTCCCCTGAGTGCGACTGTGGTGAGAAGAAACAGACCATCTATCATATTGTCATTGAATGTCCAAAGAGGTCATACTCCAGTCAGCTGAAGGCATTTGTATGCTTCTGTGGGTTGTGCAATGGTTAGACAGTTTAGATTTAAGTTTGTGAACTGTTTTTTGAGATTGGTTGATTGTTTGAAGTGTTATATTGATTCTTATGTTTTTATATAGAGTTATGTAGTAGCCACAAGCTAAATAAATAAATAAACTGAAAATCTGATTATGAAATCCCCTCTGTGGTCTGAAACCACAATGGTTTTCATCCAACTTCCTCTCAACCATAGATCGCACCCTCCCTTCCAAGATGCCAGTATACTAATCAATCGGATACCTTGATAGTTGTTGCAATCCTTCCTGTTCTCTTGCTTATCATCATCATTCGTTGTGCTCATTACTGAGCGTCATGACCTCATAACTCCATCATTTCCTTTTGCAACCTTGACAAGATGTCTCCATCCCGAGTGGTTTTCACATTTCGTTAATATGATCTGAAGTGGTAGCCCAGTGATCTATCCATCTGCTTGCTGTTCTTCCTCGTGGTCTGTTGCCTTCTATTTTGCCTTGTAAAATTACCTTTTCCAAGTTCTCTCCATCTCGTCTTAAAATGTGGCCAAGGAACTGGAGGTAACGTTCACTCACACAGGAAGATAGGTGTTTCTTGATGCAGAGTTCGTCCAGAATGGAAACATTAGTTCTTTTTTCTGTCCAGGATACACGTAGCATTCTCCGCCAACACCGAATCTCAAAGGCGTCAATGCACTTTTTGTCTTTAGCATTCACGGTCCAGGTCTCACAGCGTACAGAAAGACAGAGAACACTAGTGATTCTACCAAGCGCATCTTCGTGGCTTTTGATATTGCCCGGTTCTGCCAGATCTTAGTAAGTTTAACCATTGCAGCACGACCTAAGACAATACGTCTTTTTACCTCTTTATCCCAGCTTCCCGTGTCATTGATAACAGACCCCAAGTATAGAAATTCCTTAACTATATCCAGGTCCTTTAGGTATCCCGTAAGTTGGATTTCACCTTGCTGATCAACTACCATTAGTTTGGTCTTTTTGATGTTTATCTCTAGACCATACTGAAGACTAGTGTTCTTCACCCTTGTAAGCAGGTCAGAAAGTTCCTCTTCACTACCAGCGATGAGGGAAGTGTCATCTGCAAAGCGCAGGTTATTAATTTTTCTGCCACCAATTGAGATTCCACCATTCCAGCCACTGAGAGCTCTTTTGATGACACACTCTGCATAGATGTTGTAGAGTTGAGGTGATAATATACAACCTTGCCTTACTCCATTTGTCACATTGAAAATGCTTATAGATAGGTGCAATTACTGCTTTTGTCCAATCTGAAAGTATCTTACCAACACTTCATGCTAATCTTACTACGGTACTCTTTGTAGCCATTTCATCCCTGCCTTTCCACTATACTTCACAATTTCAGGTCTGATTTCATCTATTCCTGCTGCTTTAGGAAAATGGAGTTTATTTACCATCCTTTCCACTTCCTCAAGTGTAATTTCACCAACATCCTCCTCCTTCCCATGAGCTTGGTTATTCACGATACCACCACGAAGATTTCCTTTTACGTTGAGAAGATGTTCAAAATATTCCTTCCACCTGTTCAGTGATTCCCTGGGATCTATTATGAGTTCACCTGAATTACCCAAAACACTGTTCATTTCCTTTCTCCCTCCCTTCCTAAGATTCTTTTTACTGTCCAGAAAGGTTTCCCTGCTGCTTGACCTAGCCTTTCCAGGTTATTACCAAAATCTTCCCACAAGTTCCTTTTCGATTCAACAACTATTTGTTTCGCTCTGTTTCTTTCATCTACGTACCATTCCCTGTTTGGAGACATTTCTGATAAGCCTTCTTTTTACGTTTACAAGCTGCTCTCCCTTCATCATTCCACCAGGATGTTAGTTTTTTCCCATCTTTATACACAGTTGTTCCTAGACTACAGTTGTTTCTACTACAGCATATCTGTATGTCACCCATTCTCTTTCTATATCCTGAACCTGCTTACTGTCCACTGTTCGATACTTTTCACTAATCATATCCATATACTTCTAACTTCCTTGTCCTGGAGAATTTTCACCCTTATGTGTTTGCAGACAGAATTCACTTTCTCTACCCTAGGCCTAAGAGATACTTAGTTCACTACAGATCAGATAGTGGTCTGTATCATGGAAAAATACCCGAAAAACCTGTACATTCCCAACAGACTTCCTGAATTTGAAGTCGGTAAAGATACAATCTATTATGGATCTGGTACCCCTAGCCTTCCATGTGTAGCGGTGAATAGCCTTATGCTTGAAGTACACTGACTGACAGAGCAAATGCAACACCAAGAAGGAGTAGTTCGAAAGGGATGAAAGTTGGGGAAAAAACAGAGACGGCACGGACGAATAATTGATGTTTATTTCAAACCGATATGCAGGTTACACAATGCGCACGGCATCGACTCAGTAGGATGTAGGACCACCGCGAGCGGCGATGCACGCAGAAACACGTCGAGGTACAGAGTCAATAAGAGTGCGGATGGTGTCCTGAGGGATGGGTCTCCATTCTCTGTCAACCATTTGCCACAGTTGGTCGTCCGTACGAGGCTGGGGCAGAGTTTGCAAACGGCGTCCAATGAGATCCCACACGTGTTCGATTGGTGAGAGATCCGGAGAGTACGCTGGCCACGGAAGCATCTGTACACCTCGTAGAGCCTGTTGGGAGATGCGAGCAGTGTGTGGGCGGGCATTATCCTGCTGAAACAGAGCATTGGGCAGCCCCTGAAGGTACGGGAGTGCCACCGGCAGCAGCACATGCTGCACGTAGCGGTGGACATTTAACGTGCCTTGAATACGCACTAGAGGTGACGTGGAATCATACGCAATAGCGCCCCAAACCATGATGCCGCGTTGTCTAGCGGTAGGGCGCTCCACAGTTACTGCCGGATTTGACCTTTCTCCACGCCGACGCCACACTCGTCTGCGGTGACTATCACTGACAGAACAGAAGCGTGACTCAGCTCGGAGAACACGACGTTCCGCCATTCCCTCATCCAAGTCGCTCTAGCCCGGCACCATGCCAGGCGTGCACGTCTATGCTGTGGAGTCAATGGTAGTCTTCTGAGCGGACGCCGGGAGTGCAGGCCTCCTTCAACCAATCGACGGGAAATTGTTCTGGTCGATATTGGAACAGCCAGGGTGTCTTGCACATGCTGAAGAATGGCGGTTGACGTGGCGTGCGGGGCTGCCACCGCTTGGCGGCGGATGCGCCGATCCTCGCGTGCTGACGTCACTCGGGCTGCGCCTGGACCCCTCGCACGTGCCACATGTCCCTGCGCCAACCATCTTCGCCACAGGCGCTGCACCGTGGACACATCCCTATGGGTATCGGCTGCGATTTGACGAAGCGACCAACCTGCCCTTCTCAGCCCGATCACCATACCCCTCGTAAAGTCGTCTGTCTGCTGGAAATGCCTCCGTTGACGGCGGCCTGGCATTCTTAGCTATACACGTGTCCTGTGGCACACGACAACACGTTCTACAATGACTGTCGGCTGAGAAATCACGGTACGAAGTGGGCCATTCGCCAACGCCGTGTCCCATTTATCGTTCGCTACGTGCGCAGCACAGCGGCGCATTTCACATCATGAGCATACCTCAGTGACGTCAGTCTACCCTGCAATTGGCATAAAGTTCTGACCACTCCTTCTTGGTGTTGCATTTGCTCTGTCAGTCAGTGTATATATTCGTAACTGCTAAACCCATACTAGCACAGAAGTCCAGTAAAAGCTTCCCATATCTTTCTCGCATTTACCAATCACCGTTTCGTATCCTTCAGTTCTATTCCCAACTCTCGCATTGAAATCGCCCATTAGCACTATTCTATCCTTGCTGTTGACCGTGACTACGATGTCGCTCAATGCTTCATAAAACTTGTCAACTTCATCCTCACATGGTGAATAAACTGAGACAATTCACGTCCCAATTCCTCAACTGCCAAATCTACCCACATCATTCACTCATTTACGTGCGCAACAGAAATTATGTTGCGGACAATAGTATTCCTGATGAACAGCCCTTCCCTTTCTAACACCTGTCAAATACACTTTATAATCTCCTATCTCTTCTTTGTTATCTTCCCTTACCGGAATATCACTTTCTCCTAGAACATCGAGATGCATCCTCTTTGCTGACTCAGCCAGTTCTACTTTCTTCCATAAGCCCTACTAATATTTATAGCTCCCATTCGAATTCCATTCCGTTCACCAAGTTGTTTCCAAGGAGTCCCTCACCTGTCAAATGGGAGTGGGACTCCGTTACTCCCATAGGTCCAAGGCTTGCTTAAAATGTTCTGAGATTGGGAATTCTACTTTTTTTTGCTAGTTGCTTTACGTCGCACCGTCACGGATGGGTTTTATGGCGACGATGGGACAAGGAAGGACTAGGAGTGGGAAGGAAGCGGCTGTGGCCTTAATTAAGGTACAGCCCAAGCATTTGCCTGATGTGAAAATGGGAAAACACAGAAAACCATTTTCAGGGCTGCCGACAGTGGGGTTCGAACCCACTATCTCCCGAATAACGAGTACTGGCCGCACTTAAGCTACTGCAGCTATTGAGCTCGGTCTTGGTAAATTCATGAAGCAGGATGCTACCCTACTTACACATTGTCCAAGTGAGGATCTCTCCTCTAACGGGTTAAGGACCACCGGTGGATTATATAGTCCTAGCCGCCTGAGCACAAGGAGGGCCATGACTCAGAATATGTCCAACATGCCCACTCCCATTCCATACCAACCGGTATCCCGACTCTCAGGACCACTTACTAGGCCACTCAGCCGTTACCCAAGGTTCACGAACTACGATGTGACCACAGTAACGCACACCATGAACCACACACACACACGCACACACACAAAACAGTACTTAATGGCTATAGAAACTAACTGTCCTGTGATTTTACCTATACTTGCCGAATACTAGCCTCATTCTCTCGTTCGACACCTACCTGGAAGAACTTGTAAGCCTCCATTTGATTCCTCCCATTTCGCTGTACAAGCATGTGACTGTGAAGGTATGCAGGTGAAGCAAATAACCATCATGAACCTTACTGTAAAAATGCACGAGTGCACAACGTACTTGTGCTCCGCTTATTCGTAAGCATAGAGAAATGAACAGAAAATAAATCGTTCCGAGGACTACATAACCACATGAGGCTGAGGGGCGTGACCAGTCTTAAGGAAAATAATGGATAGGAAGGGCATTGTCAGATAACAATATTTCAGTTATTCACACATTAATAATGCTTCCTTTACAGGAGTCTTCATCATTCCTTCAACATTACCATTTTACTTGAATTTTCCACCTACAGATTAAGTAATGCAATCTTCGATTAATGAACACTGCAATAATATTCATATAAAAACAGAACTCCGTATTTTGGAAAACTCAGAGTAGGACAATTGTTGTAAACTGACAATGTTTGGAGGGACAAACTGAGACAGTGGGATTTTGGAAGTTTTAAGAATTCAGAGGTTGAATATCAGCACAAATTCACATACAGATACGTGTTATTGTTATCCATTTTTAATTCTGAATTTGAAAGATTCACTTTGATTCAAACTTGACAGAGCGAGTTGCAGCAGTGAGCTCGCATTCAGAAGATAGTGGGTTTAACCCCACTGTCGACAGCCCTGAAGTTAGTTTTCCGTGGTTTTCTGTTTTCACGCCAGGCCACAGTCACTTGCTTCCTGCCCCAAGTCCTTTCCTATCATCGCCATAAGACATAATCTGTGTCAGTGCACCTAAAGAAATTGTAAAAAAAAGCAAACGTTCAAACTTTGTAATGCACAAAAATTCCAAAGACAATTGCTTGAAAACAAAAATGCCAAAATGTAGTTTCTATAGTTGAAGAGTATAATATCCACTTTGTTCATGTGGGAGAGAATCCATTCAACCGATAAACAAATTACTACCTACATTTTTGTTTTCAATTTGCTTCACATCGCACTGACACAAGTCTTACGGCGACGATGGGATAGGAATTGGCCGTGGCCTTAGTTATGGTTCCGCCCCACCATTTGCCTGGTGAGAAAATGGGAAAACAGTCGAACCCACTATCTCCCGAATGCAAGCTCTCAGCAGCTGCACGCACCGAACTACTCAAGAACAAGAAATAACCAATTTGTTTGACAGCAGAGCAGTGAAGCAAACCTTTATCTTCACCGAACACAGGACTGTTGTGTGACGCCTCGTCAGTTTACCTATAATTACCAAAATACTTACCAAGGATACCCATTTTATACGACCAAATTTCCTGGTTCACCCTAATGGTAATAGAACAGTAAAACGTTAAATACAAAACAAATTACACAGTTTATATTTCTTAATTACCTACACATTTGTTCAAAAGTGAAGTTGACAGTTCCTGTTAGGTGAATGTTTACACTGGAGAGTTACAAATGTTACATAATGTACAGATCAATCTAGTTGCCAAACACCAAAACATCTTTTTCACCCGGCAGCAGATCACTTGTCGACGGCAACGATTGGCAAGTCACTGACACCTGAAAGAAAATGTATATTAATAGGGTACAATTATTTCTCATACTCTGGCAATACTAATGATATGTAAATTCCAAAATGAAATCCCTAATGTATGAAGAGTCGATACAATCCTTAGGTGCAATGAAAGATCAATAAGGAGAAGAAATCCAGGAATGAATGGGTTAAAACCCATCAAGAAAGGATCATGACAGGTGAGTTCCCACTGGAAATGTAAGATCTTTCTGACAATTATCACCGAAGCATTACAATCTTGCCATCTTCTTTAATTACATCTCCTCATATAATGCCTACGAGTGTTGAGATAAGAGATAAGAATTAAATTTTCAAATAGGGTTCATAATAATCTATTGGTCCCTACCAGGGAAAACAATAAAGCTGAAAGAAGATAATTATTATGATTATTGATTTCTTTATGGAGTTGGATTTCAAGGCAATTCGTACAACAGGATGAATAGTTACAAAGGATTCTCATTTAACATAGAGCAGGAAGATGACTTAAAAAGGAGGGCAGATAGGAAAGTAATGCAGGATACTGTGTGGGTCCCTGCAGGCAGCGTACGTTTCTCTGCCTTTTAGCCTGTGGGTGGTGAAAAGACCCAGATGCTTCTTAGTAAGTAACAAATGTAAATTTCTGCTGTCACAAATATAAACCATGTACACTATAAAGACGATGTGAAAGAGTGGCTTACGAGGAATTTAATCCCTTGTGTCAAAGAAGTGGTCACAGTATAACAAATGTACTCAGATATCGATCACCTCAAGAGTTTATCTTATCACAGACTTCGAGGATGCCCACGCGCATTGCCATATTTCTTGAGTTTTGAGAGGGTACAGTATGCACACACCAGTTCACCCTTCCACAGTGTAAAGCTGCACAGGTAACATCAACACCCCAACAAGTTTCAAATCTGAGGTCACAGTAGCACACAGTGCAGTGTTAATGCTGGTTTCAGTTTCTAAATCTGAATACCATTCTTGCATTAGCCGGCACCCTGTGCTCCCTCTCCCAGGGGATACCCATCTCCTCCTGTAAGCCAAGATCACAATCACTTTGACTTTTTATAACATTTTTATGCTTTCACCTACTCCCAGTGTCTATTAACATATCAACATTTCCTGAAAATTAGCAATTAACAAAATAAATATTTTATATAATGAAAAACCCCTACCAAAATGCCGGTTAAGATGAAAACTGAAGGTTTACTTTAACAAGAGAAACAGTGTGTCAAACTATTTAATTCATAGATTTAAAAAAGCTTCAGACATCATCTAGGATGGGGAATGGCCGCATCACATCAATATTCTTTA
This sequence comes from Anabrus simplex, assembly GCF_040414725.1. NCBI lineage: Eukaryota > Metazoa > Arthropoda > Insecta > Orthoptera > Tettigoniidae > Anabrus > Anabrus simplex. Next base: position 5,937,175 of record NC_090271.1, read on the forward strand.
GCAAAACTTCAGCCATAACACAACATAATTCTTACAAGATTTTTGCCCGAGGTGCTATCTCTCTTCAAGCTCTCCTATCTATTGAAAAGTAATACAAAATACAGAAAAAAGTAACTCCCTACAAACTATTTTCTTACAGCATCATATAGAATAAAGCACATACACACTTTTTTTTTCAATTTCCTTTACGTCGCACCGACACAGATAGGTCTTATGACAAAAAGGGCTAGGAGTGGGAAGGAAAGAAGCGGCCTTGGCCTTAATTAAGGTACAGCCCCAGGATTTGCCTGGTGTGAAAATGGGAAACCACAGAAAACCATCTTGAGGGCTCCCGACAATGGGGCTCGAACCCACTATCTCCCGAATGCAAGATCACAGCCACTGCACGGCCCAACTCGCTTGGTGTACACACTACTCTTCTTTTACGGCCTCACTGGACCACTTCAGTCAATCATTCTCTGGTCATCATCTTTAATGGGTTTTGTTTCCAAATTGCCCAGCAGCTTTCCATTCGTTCTGATCTTTTCTGTCGTTCCACACCTCTTAGTACCCATTTCATTGCATGTCATTTGTTTCTTTTTAGTTTAAATCTTATTTTTATGTTTTTCAGTTTCTTTACATTTTCAGTTTTGTTTTACAAATCATCCAGAGTTATTTGTAGGTCTTCCATATCCTCTCTAATTTCCTTGTTGCTTGAGATTCCAGAGTTTCTCTATAAATTTTATTGGTAATCTGGTTCCTAATGTCAAAAACGAATACAAGATTAAGAAAAACTAGGAAATACCTTACAACCTATTTTCTTTCATTACAGCTTAGAGAATAAAGTAAACAATATTTACAGGTCTTATCTCTTCATACACAACCTTCAAGTTTATACAAGGTCAAGAAAAACTAGGAAATTACATACAATCTGTTTCTTATTCCTATTTATAATAAATAGATACAATAAAGTACGGTACACACTTTTTGCATAAGGTGGTTTCCTATCTGTCTAAAACTAATACAAGATTAAGAAAAACTAAAGGACCCAACATTAATAACATAATTACTGCAGGTTTCAAATCACTTTTTAACTTATATATGTGCAATATTTTTATGTTAGGTCAAACTGCCAGTGATTACGAATTGGTGACATGCTGTTGCCTCTCTCGCAGCTCGCCAAAGAATAGAACCTGTTGGTAGAGGGAAGCTAGGGGAAAGGTGTGTATGTGTGTGGCACTGTTTAACCGAGAGGGAGATAGAGGCGATGTGTGGTTATAGACTGTCTGTCTTTACATGTAGTAGAAAATGAATACACCGAGAACAATTCCGGAATAACTTCATGTGCGGTAACGAATTGAAAATGAGTACTGTACTTTGTATAACTTTATGTTTAATGAGAGAATCATACCCTACATAACGGCCCTGCCCAGCATTAATACCAGGTGCCGGTGCCCAAATTCAAAGAATTTGGTACGAATAAGTATGACCTAACCCACATTCCAGACCTTTAAGTCAGAGATTACCTCTAGTGGGATTCATTAAAAGCTAAATTTTACAAGAAGTATGAAATAATCGTCTCTCTCCTTTATTAATGAGGATGCTTGTTGTTTAAAGGGGCCTGACATCTAGGCCATTGTCCTAGTCGTTTCTTCGAGAGTGCTGCAGTGTTAATTGCTTCTGGCATAGTCTGTGCCTTGGAAGTTTTACCATCAAATTTCTGCCTTGTGCATTTAAAGCGCCTCTGAAGTTCAATTTTCTTACTAACATTGCTCTTGGTCTGTGGTAAAGCTGCAATAGGCTATGCTGTTCAGAAGCATTCAGAAGAGGAACTAACCGTTTCAGACTTTGACTGCAGATGTTGTATTGCTCTACATTATTAACTTTAAGGAGAACATTATTAAATTGCCGAGTCATGTCTGCTCTTAATCTGGCAATATCGACTACTGCAGGTCTACTTATTAATTCACCATTGCCAACTTCATTTAAAATTGCATTTCTTTCACCAGCTACAATACGTTCTTCGCCCATATTAGCATTTCCTGAAGACTGAATGGTACATCCAGAAGGTGCCAATGTACGACATAACAAGTGTATATGCTTGCACATGTTCCGCTTAATGATTGCATCAATGCAGGTGCAACTAAATTTGTGTATGCAAGCCTTGCAGTGTGTACATGTAATGGAACAACTGCAGTCTGGTTGCACAAGCCTCACAGTATAATATAACTGTGGAACATTTCACGAGGCAATAGCCCAACCACCGTCTCCATTTTCCGATACCAAATAGGACCTCAATTGTAACGATTTCTTATGACGATCCCTAAGATCCCTTAACTTTGCAGTCACTTTCTCTTTCTCTATAACAACCAGACGGTCAAACAATTTAGTTTTAACCAATTGCATTATAGCATGAATTGCTTTGTCTAGTCGTTTTACTGGTCGTCCTTTCAATAATACGTGTTTCAGAGTTCTATGCATTGCCTCTAAATGCATGTTAGTGTTACTGCCGGAATTCAATCACTGAATTAAAAAAAAACAGGCCTTATAGTAGAGCACTTTAAACACACGAATCGTTCCTTGGTAAAAAAATATGAAGATTGCTCCCACTAACTACGGAGTAAACACAGAAAACAGCGATGTTCCAAAGTTATAACCTGCAACAGCAGAAAGAATCACTACGGTATACGTTAAATTAAATAATGGCAGCTAACACGAGGCGGATTTAAAAGAGCCACGCTCAGAAGATGTGGAGTGCAGTGAAATGCTACTGATACAAAATAAAAGCACTTGTTAGTACGAAATTTAACCAAAAGTACAAAAATGAAAACAGGGATGGTTAGAACACGAGGTGTAAAAAACTACTTACTTACAACCACACATTCACAGAATTTTTCCACAAATAAAATAAAAATTAGGCCGTTCATAGAACCCTTGATCCAGATGAAAAAGCGTTACAGTGGACAAAGTTTCTTCTTCTTTATAATTTAATGGGCTTCGCTTCACAAAATTTGAATTCTGCTCACAGTTCACACTACCCGCCCATTACTGCGAATTTTGGCTCCTCCCCGTAGTCGGACTCCGCCCAATCGCCTTGATTCACTTCCACCAAACACGAAATCTGAAGCCACCATAGAAGATAAACAGCGGGTATATAGGACTACATCACAGAACTTACAATGCTCGTGGGTAAAGGAGCAGGGGCTGCGAGTAACGTCACGTGAATAGGAAAGCATGGATGACCAGAGAAACAATGACAGAGTGGCTAGGACAATTAGACAGAAAAATGATACGCCAGGAGCGAAAAGTGTTATTATTCCTCGATAATGCAGCATCGCATCCGGATACAAATAAGTTGCCTAATCTGAAGATCGTCTTTTCCCTACCAAATGTAAGCTCAATTTCTCAGCCGCCTGACCAAGGAGTGATCCAGAACTTACAGGTTATGTACAGACAGTTAGTGATGAAGCACATAGTATCAGAACTTAACGGGAATGAAGTAACCCTTCAAACACTGACAAAGGGACTGAATGGTCTCCAAGCAATTTTGTGAACAACCAATGCATGGAAAAACGTTACAGCCTCAACAATTCGTAATTGCTTTCTGAAAACTGGGTTTCCCGCTATTGGTGGACTTCGAATACCCTTCCTGACAGCATGGAAACAACACAACGGTTGATTAATGCAGCAGGTTACAGTGAACAAGTGAAATTGATTCAGATATTCCAACAGAGTGTGAGAGTAGAGACACAAAAACGATTCTTCAGTCAATCCAAGGACAAACATGACGAAAGCGAGAGTGAAGGTGATGCTAAAGAGTCTTTGAAGAAAATATAGAAATGAGGCTCTCAGCTTTGTTACGCGACTGAAAAAATTCTATTGTAAACAAAATGATGAAAAAGGTGTACATTTGACCCAGGATTTAATTGCACATAGTGAAACTATCATTGCTAAACCGAAATGGAAAAAACAAACGAACATTAAGGATTTTTTCAAGTGCTAATGTTTTGCTGTACTGTGCTAGAGATTGCTACATCTATACATTGATTTAAAGTTTCAAAAACTCGTACGCTATGGTATGTTCTTCTTAATTTTAACATGGTGGACGGTAATAGGGTAACCTGCCCAGTAATGGACACAAGCCGGCAAAAAAGGCCTACAGAATCAGTATTTTTACTACTTTTGGTTTGAAGTGTGCGTTAGTATGTTGCCATTCGTGTTACAAGTGAAATGTTGGTATTAGATAAAGTAAGTTGGTGCACCTGCAACAGGAAGGGAATATATGTGACTGACAGCTTATGAGAGCATGTGTTTCATGTCTTTCAGGTTAAGATGAGTAGTTACTCAAATCGAGTCGCATCCATTTAGATTTTTGTTTTGGAACATGGCATCCACATGAAAAAAATATAAATGTTTATGTTTTCATTTACCGTAATAATTTCAAAGTGTTGACTTTGAAGCACGTTCATGGGTGTGTCCATTATTGGTAGGTTAATTTTGCGAAAATTCCAGTAATGGACACAGGAGTATCCATCTCTGGAAGACCTATCCCAGTAGTGGACACCCTTGTTAAACTCTTTCATTTCCTAAATACTGTTTGTTTTCCACAGTTTTACTTCAAAACAGAAATGGACAAGCGTCATCCTCGAAGGGTTTTCTTCAACTACACCGAGGATAACCTGAAATGTGCCGTTGAAGCAGTGAGAAATGGCATGTCGAAAAAGGAGGCCAGCCGGGCATTCGAAATTCCCAGATGTTTGTTCGAAAATAAATATATAATTATTGATACCTAACAACTGAACAGTTAAGTTACATGCTAAACTAGTTCTTTTGTTTACTCCAGGTCCACTTTAATAAGAAAATGATCAGAAGGAAGCTAGGAGAAGAGGAAAATGGGGCCAGATCCAATTCTTGCTGTAGAGTTGGAGTCGAAGATAAAGAAATGGATGCTCGACCTAGCTAAGCAAAGTTTTCCGTCAACGCGGCGCATGGTGTTTATGACGGTGAAAAAAGTTCTGGATGACAAGGAAAAAGAACTCCCTAATCGTCCTTCAAGTATAACATTCCTGGTGGCAGTTGTTCTTGTCTCAGCTTACATTTCCCTCAAGAAGTCGCCAGACATACCTCTGCATTGAAGTTTGATGTCGTGGAGATAATGAGGAGACGCAATTGGAGAAAGAACTATCAGGTGATTTATTCTTGATGGAATTAGAGAAGAACATCAGCGATGAACTACAGACTGCTTTCCAGACGATTGGCAAGGAAAGGAAGAAGAATTGTTGCTGTAGGCCTGCAACCTCTGGAGATGAAAGAAAAGAGAACAGCAACCAAATGATGGTGTATCTGAAGGCGAGGGGTTCTCTGATCTTAATGAACAAAGGGCAGTCTCCGCTTTTTCCAACAATGACTATAGTTTTGAAGCTATTGATCAAACTACAATGAGTGAACCAGAAGTGCTGGAAAGGTTCAAAGACTACAAAACTCCATCTCCTTTTAAAAAATTCTTCTTCTACCCCAAAAGTGAGCAAAAAATATGTAGAAGGAAGCTAGGCCTAAGCGTATGTTTTGTTGTTACATCAGATTCTTTCATGAGTTACCTTGAGAAGAAAGAATGAGGGAAAGTGGAAAACGAAATAGAAAAGTGAGGACAAAGCAGGACAGAGAGGATAAGAAGGCAGAACAGGTTAAGGTCAAGAAGGGAAAGGTCATTGAAGAGGGTGATGAAAATGTAAATTTTTCGGTGCATGATGAGTCTGATGCTTACGATTAGTGAGGATGAAGATAAGGTAGCATCTTTTCAACCTTTCCATGGCGTGGTAGAAAAAGGCAATTTAATTGTTGCAGTATTTGTGTATAATTGCACGTTATAAATTTCATATTAGAGCCCTTATTGTCAAAGTATCAACTTGTGAAAATTTAGATTTTATAATTCCACCTTTACAATACTGTAATTGTCTTTATTACAAAGACTACATTAAATTACACTCGTGAAACATGTTTCGTCCTCTTGTAGGACATCTTCAGTCACAAATACAAATACATAACATTAAAAATAAGGCGAGGACACATTAAAATAAGTAAATGCAAAGTCTTTGTATATTGTGACGCGGCGTGATAGCGTCTTGTCAATCTTCAATGTTAAAATGGTGCGGCGTGAACATGATGTGAAGCATGAAGTTCAATTAAAATCATATGTTAAAACTGTTGTTCAAAACAACGAATTGTCAATTATAAAACACCGTAAGTGGCTATGCAGATAAAATTATGTGCATATTGTACATAAAACAGTGTTGTGGTGATGCCTCATTATGATAGATTTCTTGATTAGGAGGTGGAGTTATACTGATGCAAGTTGAACCTGATTGTGTGTTGACAATAGAGGCCTAAAAAGAAAAAGAAAATATGAATGAACTGAAGAATAAAATTCCGTTAAAATGTGATCTAAGTGCCCATCCAGTCACTCACCTCCTTGCCCGTCCTACATCGACCACTCCACCTCAAGTGCTAAGGTTAACTGAGTGACGACCTCGAAGGTCGTTGAGGACTGACTGTGAGGGGAGGTTGAGAGGAGTTTGACGTAAGAGGAGAGGCGTGAGGTGACGTATTACTCACGCGCCTTCGTAAAATGAATTTATTGATTAACTCCTCGAAAAGTATATTGATATCCTCCGATATCTCATTAAGATTATAAATCGGGTTGCATTTTTGATCAATATTTATAAAGATGTTTTCTAAAATATTCAATAGATTTCCTTTCTTACATAAATGGAGAATTTGAAGGTCTTGTTGTATGCCCGTGAATGTACGATTGGTATCGTCCATATGAGAACCGAACGCTCAGAATCTGCCGTACTTTGACGCATTAACATGTTCATTATACCTTATGTTAAAATTGCGGCCTGTCTGTCAAATATAACTGGCGGGACACTGCTGGCACTTTAATTTGTAAACACCTGATTTCTGAAATTTGCTATTGCCGTTATTGATAGTGTGCTGATTGAAGAATATGAAAGTGACTGATGTATGAGCAATGCTAGTAATGCCATTCCTTCTGCAGCCAGTCCCTGCTATGAATGGTGTGAAAATGTTGCTCATAATGTCGGTTAGTGCATACATTGCAGTGGGCTTAGCAGACATATGTAACAGCAACTTCTGGCTTAGTGAAGAAAGCAACGGGAAACTACCTCACTCCTCATTTCCCTAGTATGCCTCTTCAGTGATGCCTAGGCCATCTATGACAGCTGATGGCAGAGCTGTTGAGGATCCAACCAGCCTTAGGGCTGAAGACTGAACATACACATACATTATTATTATTATTATTATTATTATTATTATTATTATTATTATTATTATTATTATTATTATTATTATTATTATTATTATTATTATTGCTAGTTGCTTTACGTCGCATCGACAAAGATAGGTCTTATGGCGACCATGGGACAGGGAAGGGCTAGGAGTAGTAAGGAAGCGGCCGTGGCCTTAATTAAGGTACAGCCCTAGCATTTGCCTGGTGTGAAAATGGGAAACCACGGAAAACCATTTTCAGGGCTGGCGACAGTGGGGTTCGAACCTACTATCTCCCGAATACTGGATAATGGCCCCACTTAAGCGACTCCAGCTATCGAGTTCGGTACATACATTATTATTATTATTATTCAATAATAATAATAATAATAATAATAATAATAATAATAATAATAATAATAATAATAATAATAATAATATTTGCCTGTTCTTGTCCACGATCGAGTTATGTTTACGAATAGTTTCATTGTAGTGATCACTTAAACAAGACACGACATTGACTTCTCCAAGCATTTCAAAGTCCATGGTTCTATTGATATCACCCCTGTGGTGATCCATTTATCTCCTTTCCTAGAACGGAGAATAGCAGGCAAGGAAAGCAGTAAAAGGTTTCTGAGATATCACTTCCACATATCCGCGAGTTCTTGTTATATACGTCAGGAGAATTTGTCTTTGGAAAGCCCTATTTTCATTTTTCTTGGTCTCCGGTTTTTTCAACAAGAAGTCTGGTGTCGGCCTAAAACACTCCTTCAGTTCGACTTTCTTCTCGATAGAAAGAGAAGAAAACGTTAGTTCTTCAATATGTTCGACGCTAATCATACTGTACGAAGTGCAAACATAACACTACGCCTACATATAAATCACGTCCTTTTTCCTAATTTCATCTTGTCACAGTCACCTCAGGAGATCATTCATCAACACAAAGTTAAACATCGCGCTCTCCAGTGAGTATGGCCAACATGAGTCAAGTGCGAGGAGACAGTAGTTACAGCAAATACAGTATTTGGTTACAGTCGTTACTCGTTTCGTTAGTTAATAATCCTAAAAATTACAAGACTATTTTAAATATATACCGGCACATTTAACTCAGGTAAGTGCCTCAGTAAAATAGTTCCAATTTTAGGAGAGAAATGGCATAAACTGACCCCTGTTAAATAGAAATCAGATCACCAATGTTTCAAAGTAGGTTGGCTGCAACGATAGGCCGTGGCAGAAACGCGCCGGAATCTCCGTAGAACAGCACATCTCTACTGGGCCTCTGATTGGCTCCCTCAAGGCCAGTCAAGCGAGACTCGGAGTATTTGGTCCGCTATGAGAGAGCGCCCTCCTGCGCGGGGCCAGTAGCGCATCGGGCCGCAGTACAATACAACTCGCGCCCTTGATAATAATCTTATAGTAAAATATTTCCCTTGTTAACATTTACGATTAAAATTCCCGAATTTAATGGAACCCCGTGGGGGGCGCGCGCCTTAGCGCCTCCCAAACGAGCCGCCACTGCCCGAGAGTGATATGTCTCGTTATGCCCTTTACTGTTACAATGTGTAATTTCAACAAACTGGGGTCGTTTATCCAGGTATGATCTAAACCAGTTGTTAACAATTATTCTAACCCCAGTCTGATATAATTAATGCAACAATATTTCATGATCAACGTGAAAGGCCAAGAAATAGTCCTATCACAGTTTCATAATTATCAAGAGTATTTATGTGTAAAATGTGATAAAGCAAAGTACTTCTGCCAGCTCTGAACCAGTGTTGAACAAGTTATATTTGATAAATAATTTAGTAATGCGAACTTTCATAGCACATTGAATAAGAGTAAGTATTGATATTGGTCTCTAATTATGTAAATCGTGTAAGTTTCTGTGATAACTTTAGCTAATTTTAGGAGATTAGGAAACTGACTGCTAGAAAATGATTCATTGATGAGATAAGTTGAAGGCTGTGCCAGATAAGGAGCATGTTTTTAACGAGTTTTGGGGCGATTTCATCTACGCCTGTGGAAGTTTTATTCTTCAAAGACTGTATGATTTTAAGAACTTCCAGTTCTGTTACTGGAGTTAATTGCATACAGTTTTGCACAATGGTTGGGAATTCTGGTAACACATCTGATTGATTTGCATTTTCAAGTTTGTATGGTAGGGATAGAAATAAATAATTTATATAATTAGCCAAATGATGAGGGGCATTCATTTGTATTCCCTTATCATTTTTATGGCAGCAATTTTATTTCAAACTGTGTGTCTGTTTCCCCTTGATTACATTCCATATGGTTTGTGATTTATTGTACGACTCTTTAACTTTCCAGTTATTGTGCATTATCTTAGCCTCCCTAAGAACTCTTCGATAGACTGATTTGTAATTAAGAGATAAGAATTTCATATTGTTCCATACTGAAGTGAGTTCACTAATAAGTTAAAAGAAAGTATAAAATGGTTCAACCTTTCAATACTTTAAAAATAAGAAAGGTAAGTTTACATTCATATTTAATTAAAATTGGTACCAGTTTCGACCAGTATTCTTGGTCATCATCACCTGATCACAAATAGGTAAATAGATAAATAAATTGCAATTATCAACTGCAGTTTGTAAGGCACTGTACAATTTTAAAGATACTGCGTGTCAATCATGAACGTTAGTAAGACATAGGCGTTGGAGAGCACTCTACGGGAAGAAGTCCATAATCAAATACGTATCAAAATACAGTACTGAGCAAATTCTTGAAGAGTTCAATTATAGATTATGAGACACTGTATAATTTTAGGGAATAGCACTGCCCGTCGATGGATCCAAAAATTAAGAAGAAGCCGCCGATGAAGTACGCAGGTGCTACGGAGCAAGTTTCCGAAGAGTAGATCAGCACTGTGCTTCTAAAAGTCTCTTAAGTTAGAGAGCACTGTGTGTGAAGTAGTCCAGAATCAAATACGTATCTAAATGTAGCATGGAGTAAATATTTGAAGAGTTCAGTTGCAGTCCATGAGGCACTGTATAATTTTAGGAATTATTACTGCTTGTTGATAGACCTGAAAATTATGAAGAAAGTCGCAGATCAAGTATATAAATGTACTACGGAGCAAGTTCTTGAAGAGTACATCGGCACTGTGCTTCCGAAAGTTTCGTGACAGAGGAAAACAATTATGAAGAGAAAAAATATAAAAAGCAAAAATATTGGAACAGTTGAGGAGCTTAATGACATAGCGAACGATACATTTGAGTGTAAGAGTTGAGGTCGAACTTTGAATAGTGTAAAATATAAATTTGAAAGTTAGAATGGTCAAAATCAATAGAGATGTTAAAAAATGTAAATCAAATGGGAGATTGGAAAAAGGGGGTTGTAATGAGGAAAGATAATGTTGAAGCAGAAAAATAATGACAAAATAACGAGAAGAATAGGGAAATAAATGAGGAGGTGATGTAGTTTAAGGTGGATCAGGAGGGTGGGTTATAGGAGGTGGAAAATATTGGTGGGAACTATATAAGGACTGGTTATTGAATTTGGGTTTGTAAATTTTGCATTTTTGAAAAAGATAAGGAAATGATTATGTTAACATGATGTTAATATAATGTTGACATATGGCATAACAGCACTTCACGCAAGGATAGTAACCTTAGTAATGAAACGTTCAGACACTAAATATATAGCCTAATAGGTTTTTACCCATTAAAAAACATGAGTGGAAAAACTCTATTGACTAAACATTGATATTTAACCACATGCACGAGCTTCAGTTCGGCACAGTCAGCTTAATAACTGATAGCCACAGCATGAATCGGAAGGTGTTGGTAGTGTAAAACCCTACGTTACAAACCCAGTTAATCCCTCTAAGTCACTATTTCTTTTGTGTAACAGTATGCAGATTGCTCCATCCGTCACACTTATAAGTTTTGTAATACCAGCCAAACATTTCCGCAGGCAAAGCACAGATTATTGTAAAATACACTTGCATCTAAATCACTAGACACTTTGAAGCACATAGACACTGACGGAATAACACAATATCAATTATATTCTATCTAAGTTAATATTTTTCGAGGAACACGAATAGTTTGGAAGTAGAGAACTAGATTTCCTAACCTCAGACTTATTCTCAAAATTATGTATGCACGCTACGGTTTTGCCATGGATTTCAAAATAATCATGATGTATATTCCTAATCGATTTCTCTTCTAATGTTCTATTTCGTAGGAAACTTAAGAATTGTTGTACGAGAGGCATTGCCATAGTTAGACTAAAAACTGGTCCACCTAGTGCACTCATGTTTTTTAATGAGTAAAAATACGATCAAAACAAGCACATTCTCACATTACTGCGTATAATTACAGACCCTATGTACCCACCGACTCATATAAATACACTCGCACACTTATATTCTACAAAGAAACTAACATTTATCGTCAAATTTAATAAAATTACACCGACTACATACGATAGCAACAAACCAAAACAAACCCACATTTCCAACAATTTCGGCTACTCGATTCGCCATCTTTGAACGATCGAGAGTAGCATTAAGGTCTGAGAATTGGAGTCGGTCTTGCCCAAGCTGCCATTCATATCGATTTATATCGGCAGAGCACGATCTCGAAACCCAGTTGCCAACTCTAATATTTACATTCGCCACGTGGTTAACCTAACTCGCTCAGCGTGTGTGGTATTCGGTACGGTTCGCGATCTTTTGCATTTTCCTTCAATATTTAGTGTCTTTTTCATATTGTTGGAGGGTTCCAGTGACTCTGAGATCAGTAGAGTGTTCCCTTTGTAGGCCATAACCTCCTTTCTGTGCCAGCCATTAGCCGTTAGTGATGTATTATTTCCTCATTATCTTTTATTGTTAATAATATATTCTCTTTTAGTGCCAGATATTGTTAGAAAGTGTAGTTCTTGTGAATTTGTTTTCAGTCCATATTCATTCGTTTTTCTGAGTATGTATTACAATTTAAAAGGGCTTTTTACCGCGGTCATATTGCATCAGCTGTTCTCGTAGGCGTAGCGCGCTGGCAACGGAGGGAGGGCGAAGCTCATTTGTCTTGCGAAACTTCAATTTAGTAGTAAGGCCGTGCGGAGTATAAAACAATCAGTGGATGCCACCCGCAATACCTTACATTCATGAAACTGACGGAAAGCAATAGAATAACTGAGCAAGGGACTGCTGCTAGAGCATAATACTGAATCGAGGATGCTTGCAGTCTAAATTGGTCCAAAATCCAAGTTATCGGTCCCTCATAACGGTACTTATTGCTAGTAAAGTAGAACCATGGTATTTGTCATGTTGCGGTACTAATCAAAAGTAGCAGAGACTCGCGGTATTCCACACATTACGGTACTACTCTCAGGTAATGAAATTCGAAATACAATACAGACCTATGGTTTTTGTCACATTGCGGCGCCATTTGCAGGCAACGCAACCCTATGGTGTTCATCACATAAGAGTACTAACCACAGGGACCTTCCGCTATTTCGTGGTGTTCCTCAAATAGTGGGTACTAATCATAGGGAAGGCAGAACCATGGTAGCTATCATCCCATGGTCCTGCTCATATGGTGATACTAATCACAGGTACTGCAAAAGCCGACCGCACGGTGCTCCTGTGTGCTACTAATCACAAACCTATTCCGTACCTAATATAGTGGTACTACGCGAAAGTAAAAGCGACCCTTGGTGTTCTCCGCGTGGTGGTACTGATCACAAGTAGTTTCATAGTTCGAATACAATCATCCCTTGGTCGCAACTTTTAGACGCCTCTCACGACACGCAGGGTATACCGTGGGTGTATTATTCATCTGCGTCCCCCACCCACAGGGGGTAGTGTGTTTGGTCCGCGAGAGGTATTTTATTTCCCTCAAGTCCGCCGGCAAGCCGGTTAGGACCCCTCTATCCGCCACCTGGGACGCGCTACGTGGGAGTATCACCTCTCCCCCTGCTACGCCAGCGTAGTAGGGTCGTGGACAAATAGAAACATTCCACCTATAGGCCTATTCCTTATACCAGAGTACGCAATACGGAAAATACCAGTAGTTTCAAACTCGGAGTTTATAATTGTTGTTGTTGTTGTCGTTCGCGGTTTCGTTTTGCTATGACACAACTGATAGCGTACACAAAATGGGTGGGGGAAGGGGACATAAAAAGAAGATCTGTACCTGTAACCAGGTTTTGATATCCCGAGGTACCGAATCTCATTACATTCATTGAGATCCTCCACCCGGGCACGTAATTTCTTTAAATAACAAGATATTTAACGTTGCTTAAAGGTGGGTGATTTATTTAGTGGTGTGTGATTTAATTTAATTATTTCCATATGTATGTCCACTCTAAAGGACACTATCGACAGCTTTAAGGCGTTTTAGAAGTAAATAATAATTTAAGCGTAGGTTAGACGCGGTCCACATTTGACTACGCCCGGTGTTGCTTAACTCGGAGTTGTACCCACGAATGTGACAACTCACCGGAATTAGCAGGAATGAAAGCATAACATTTGAATAAAATATGGGTATATTAGTTTAGGTTTCTATTATAATTATGTGCGAAACAGAAGGTTATTTAAAGGATTTCAATGATTATAGTACGAAAAGAAGCAACAGCTAAGCAGCCGGCAAGCGCGGGGAGCGGCGAACCAGTTGGAGCGGGGAGGGGAGGAAGTGCCGGCTTAGCATTGGCCAGCAGTTATTCATCGCTGATCGCGCGAACTTGAAATGTCGCAAATTTTAGGCCCCTTAGTTAACGCCCTGATGAATGTCGGCATCCAAAATTGATGCTGACATCTTTTTTGCGTGTACCTCAATGTGTTTTCCAAGTTTCATAGCCATTGCCGATGTTCCCTTGTTAGATGACTGTATTTATTTAAGTTGTAATTTGGAAATTGGAATACTGGGGTACATGTTTACAATATTGAAAGAATGGAGAGAGAAATTCGGTTGGATGTGAACATTTTTTAATTTTTCAATTAATGCAGAAGTGTTTTTGATAGATTTATTAGATAAAAATCGATAATTTTGTAATAATTTTTTTGGATGAATTTAGAAATGTTGTATAAGGGGATAGGTCTGTAATTGATGATAGGTCGGATCGGAATGTTGGTTTTATAAATTTTGGGGAGGGCTTTGGCAGTAGGTAGGCTAGGGTTCATGTTTAGTAACTTTGTTTTTTCTTGATCTGTGAACAGAAGAGAGCTGTTTTTAACGTTTATTTTAACAGATGTTGAATTTTATTGGTTGGGTCTATTTTAATTACAGAAAAGAAAGGATTGTTGACGAAATCTTCAGTTTTTGATATGTAGTCGGATTTATCCATTACGACAGTTGTGTTGCCTAAATCGGCTTTGGTAATGATGATGTTATTGTCATTAATTTCTTAACATTTAAAATATGTTTATAATCATTATCTTCAATAGATTTGGAAGAGATTCCATTGTGCACTAGGGAGAAGATTAGCAATTTCTAAGTGAGTTTTATATAATCTGTTGTTTAAAAATGACTTTTTCTTATATAGGAAACGGATTTCATTTTTTAACCAAACCTTGTTAATTATTTTTTGTTTTTTTAGCATGTGAGGAGAAGAATGTGATTTTCTAACACAACCTTGAAGACATTTAGGAGTGAGGTTAAAGGAAATGGATTGTTTCAGGAAGTCGATGTCCTTTCCTCACTTTGCGTTTAGCTTGATTAACATAAGAATTTCATATTGTTCCATACTGAAGTGTCTTCACTAATAAGTTAGTAAGTTTACATTCCTATTTAATTAAAATTGGTACCAGTTTCAACCAGTATTTTTGGTGAACATTAGCCGATCACAAATAGGTGTAAAACAATGCACATATAAATAAATTGCAAAGTGTAAAAAATTCTGTAGGTTGCTGATAGTGAAGCACTAAAAATGTAGGGAGTACTGTGCGTTGAAATATGCACAGGTAAAATACTCTTCAAATACAAGTGTTAACTCAGCTTTGTGAAACATTTAGTGAGGTTATGGGTGGCAAACCAAAGAATAAACGAAGTGAGAAGATGACGGAGATACACCAGCGACCGGAGCGATGTCACGCGGAAGGAAATGGTACTACCTCGTCTTCTAATGAGGAACGTTGCCTACGCTATAATACAAGGCCTTGAAATGCACTCGTGGAAACGGGTTGCTTCCTAGTTCACCATTCAGCCGCTATGATCGCGGTGTTGCCCCCTTGTATTCGCATGGCCGTATATGTCAATAAGTAAATTATATCCTAAATCAAAAGAACTGAATGTTTTTGCGAGTATTGACAGTACTTTATTTATAGAGCGGTGCTGCATTGGCTTGGATATGTCATTGAAGTTTCAAAACTTTCCTTCTGAGGGGCTTCTTATCAAGTTTCAAAACTTTCTCTCTTCTACTTGAGTGGATCAAAGCAATGTTGTCTAACAGAGGTCTCAGAAATTTTCGTAGTAGAAAAAGAGGTGGTTTGTAGCCTTTGCACTTTCCACACTTAATTTCACTGTTGAACATGTCTTTCGAAAAAATAAACGTACACCTTTTAGTAACTCTCTTCGGGACAAGTACTGCGTAGCGGAAGAGACAAATTCCGTCGTTCACTGCAGAAGTGCCACAGACGATTTTCGGTATCTGAGGGCTCCTCGATCTTGAAAACGAATAAGATACAATGTTGGACTTTGAGTAGCTGGGGAACAGATATGTTCTAAACAGCCTTTACAGTCTGCTTTTTCTTTTGCCACACGAACCATAATGTCATTGTATTCCGCTTGGCATCTTAGGTAGCTGAAGAAGAGCTCGATGTCATAGTTTGTTAGGTTCCTCGTCAATGCATAATGCAAATGTATACTTATGAGATATTTTACGCAGGCCACAGTGGCCTGGGTAGTCAAGATCTATGCCTGATACATTTCTCTCATGATTCTTTTTTTACTTTCTCTGAATGCATTTTAAGTTTCTTAATATATGACAGGAAATCATTAATTAACCAACTGAGGAGTTCATCTTCAGTACTAAAAGATGTTTTTTTTGCTAGTGGCTTTACATCCCACCGACACAGATAGGTATTATGGCGACGATGGGATAGGAAAGGCCTAGGAGTTGGAAGGAAGCGGCCGTGGCCTTAATTAAGGTACATCCCAAGCATTTGCCTGGTGTCAAAATGGGAAACCACAGAAAGCCATCTTTAGGGCTGCCGACAATGGGATTCGAACCCACTATCTCCCGGATGCAAGCTCACAGCTGCGCGCCCCTAAACGTACGACCAACTCCCCCGGTTAAAAGATGCTCGTTTGTTCTCGTTCCTGAATATGTCCCATGTGAGGTGTTGTAGACGTTATGCGCATTGAACAATTTAATAAAATGCTCCATAAAACAAATGGCTTATTTTAAACTGTATTTTATGCTCTCGGGACAAAACCACCTCCATACTTTTCAAACCAGAGATTGTTTCAGGGTAAAATACAATATTTTTAGCTCTTGCTACATTCATTTTCGTGAAATTTGTTGGGCAAATTATTTTCCTCGTTGGTTTCCTAATTTAAGATTTCTGAGTTTGAAGATGCCTCTCAAATGATTGCCGGTCACGGTAGCATAGTTTAAAAAAGTCCAGTGACAAATTTTGGGATCGCCCGATTCTTATGACGTAACTCGGATCAAAACTTAGGAACAGAGGCCTACTTCGATCAGCTTGAATTCGTAATACTTCCTCTGTTTAATGTTTCGAACATTGAACATTCACTGGAAATTGTGAAACGAAATTCCACTACCTTCAATTTCTCGTGAATAAACCATGACTGGAACTGCGAAAGCTTAACATCAGACGAATACATAATACATTCGCAACCAACTCAGTTAATTAACACGTTTAAAGGCGATTCTCTTACCCAAACCATACGCACTGCTGCCACTGCTGCTAAAACCCCTCCACCATCACGCCCGGTGGCTAGTCTACCCGAACACATTATTACTACTATCAAGCTTAAAACGTTTGCCCGTATTCGCTGGCAACGCACCCGTCTTCCACAACATAAACTAGCGTACAACCTACTCCGTCGCCGTTGTGCACAACAGATCTCAGACTTTCGAAATCAAACTTGGAATTCTACCCTCGCCCACTTAAGTACCAAAAATAACAGTATTTGGAGAATGACTAAGGCATTACAACGTACCCCCACGCATATTCCAACTCTTATTGATGGTCATACTACTGCTATAACCACTGAAGACAAAGTTGATTTGATCGCTGATAACCTCGAAAAACAGTTTCAACCAAATGAGGAACCCCAATACCCTGAGTTCACCTCCGACATTGAAGAGGAAGTCACTCATCTTCGGCAGCAATTTTCAGCCAAAATCAGCCCTGAGGGCATGTCTCCTGTTACATATCGGGAACTTTATCATATTATCAAAAAACTACCCAATGTCAAAGCTCCTGGCCCTGATGGCATTGGCAACCTTATCATTAAAAACCTCCCGCCTGTTATGATTCATCTTTTGGTCAACATATACAATGCTTCCCTCTCACTGGGACACTTTCCTTCCCCATGGAAGCTCGCCAAAATTATACCCATCCCTAAACCTGGAAAACCCCTTTCAGCCCCCGCATCGTATAGGCCAATTAGCCTCCTGGATAATCTTGGAAAAATCTTTGAACGCCTTATATACAAACGTTTGATCTCCATTCTTCCCTTTCATCAAAAAATCCCTCAGCAGCAATTTGGTTTTAGACCAGGGCACTCTACCGTCCAACAACTAGTCCGTATTGTCAACTCTATCACAAAAACCCTAAACACCAAACGTGGTCGGGGCATAGTCTTCCTTGATGTTGCACAAGCATTTGATCGTGTTTGGCATTCTGGACTTCTTTACAAACTTCATCTACATGGCCTCCCATTCTACCTATGGAAACTTATGGACAGTTACCTAGTCAATCGCCTATTCTTCACTGAACTTGAGGGTGAAAAATCGTCTCTACGGCCTATCAAAGCGGGTGTTCCCCAAGGCAGTATTCTTGGGCCCTATTTATACCTCCATTACACCGCTGACACCCCTACCACACAAAAAACAGATTTAGCCCTCTATGCGGATGATACTGCCTTAATGGCTGAGTCCTTCATGCCTCATATCGTTATTCGAGATCTTCAAGAAGCTTTAGACCAGTTTCAAGTCTGGTGCATCATGTGGAGAGTAAAAATCAATCCAGCTAAATCTAAAGCCGTCTACTTCACCCTACGTGCTGACAGAAAACCTACTACCAATCTACAGTTTTCTAACCACCCCATCTCTTGGAGTAACGAAGCCACATATCTCGGTGTAACGCTAGACCGTACATTGACTTACCGGTCGCATTTCAACAACATTCTTTCTAAATCGCAAAAAGCACTTGGTGCTCTTTATTGTCTATTAAACAGGAAATCAAAATTGAATACTACAAACAAACTATTAATATACAAAACCCTCATATCTTCTGTTACCCTCTATGCGTCCACTGTTTGGGGTACGGCAAAGCCTAGCTATATTCAGCGGCTTCAAACCTTTCAAAACAAAGTTCTGCGTATGGTTGCAAATGTCCCACCACACTTTTCCAACAAAACCATATCCACTATGTTACATATGCCCACAATTCGTCAACAAATCGTTAGTAACGCCAAACGATTCTATCGTCCTAATCAGCTTCATTCTAGTGAACTCATTCGTCAAATTCATGCCATAGACAGCAAAGTCTTCTACAAGAAAATGCACCCTAAAACACTAATCAATTAATCTGCCTCAGACTTTCAACCCCATTATCTTTCTACCACACTAACTCCTTCTTCACACTTCCCTCTTTGTACCTTCCATTTCCTGCTTACACACTTTTCTTTCTACCTCTACCTGAAAGGGCCGTCTCTCAACTACTCCTTGTATCACATTTCTCGTCTATATTTGTATCCTCTTATCTTATTCATTCTTACACATTCTTTCATCATCAATCCCTATCGCAAGCTCTAGGTACCACATTCAACAGAATTCAGAGACCTTCTAGGTCGGCAAATTCTAACTTTTATCACTTACTTTCCCCTTGGGGAAAGTAAATCGAAACCAGGGATAGGATAGGAGCCTGGTAGACAGGGGGCAAGAAAGCGATCCTAGCGGCCCGGCATTGAACTTCAGTGTAACCACTTCCATAGCGTTTTACGGGCTCTATTTCCAGGCCTTGTATTATAACGTAGGCAACGATGAGGAATGTGCATCGACCGATCTCATAGATGTTGTTAACAGTATAATGTGCAGCTCCGATTTCCTAGACTCGCTCATTGAGAGACTGGTAGAGAAAGTGGTCACTAGGTTGCGTGAAAGCATTGATTTTAATACAAGAGTCATTGAGGACTTGAAGGCAGAGCTGTGTAAACGCGATCAAAAGATCAAAGAACTTCAAGAGCAGGTCTGCAATCTCAATGACGAGGCAAATGAAGACGTAGAACAAGTGAACCAATACCTAAGAAGAAATAATTTGGAAATACATGGTGCGCCAGAAATCCAAGGAGAAGACATATATGAAGTCGTTAAGAATATAGGTGCAGCTGTGGAATGCGAAATCAAGAGGACTGATCTTGATATTGTTCACAGGATCCCATCTGTCACAAGAATCTTCCTCGTCCAATCATCGTAAAGTTCGTCAACAGGTGGAAAAAGCACGAATTAATGATGGTCCTCAGCAGTTGAAATAAATGCTGCTAGCCACACGGTCTACATAAACGATCACCTCACTCCTAAAGCTAAAGGGCTACTAAAGAGAGCTAAAGACCCGAGGATAAAGGGGTATAAATATGTGTGGACCCGGGATGGGAAAATATATGTGCGAAAAGATGATACCTCCCAAGTAATTATTGTCAAATCAATTGATGATATTTTCAGATTAAAATCATGAATTGTACAGTTTAGCCACTTGAACAAAAATTACCATCATAATCATCACAATCCATGGATAGGTCAGAAAATCAATTAAATAGCTTAGCAGAAGTTAGAGATAAAGGGAAAACATAGGATGTTATATATTAATGCTCAGAGTATACGTAACAAATGGATAACATTATCAACTCACATTGTGCAACCACACATGCTGGATGTTATAGTTATTTCAGAAACTTGGCTGAATCCAATTGAAGAAATATATTATAACTTACCAAACTATGATGGTTATTTAAAAAAAATCAAAATCTCTTTATTTGCAAATGAGGTGTCTACCTCGGTGGCAAATGGTACACTAAAATACATTATTGTCAAGCACTAAATATTAAATTAACAAGAACATTTTTTCCTATGATACAATATTGTACAATTTACGCTAACAATTTTTTCTATTAAACACACAGCTCATCCTTAATAAATTTATATTGTTTACAAAATTCTACATATAATATCTCCTGTACTACTTACAAATGAGGCGTCCCATGCCAAAACTCGCCTTCTCCAAACTAACAAATTTTTCAGTAAAACACAAAAAACGAATTGCTAACATAATGCCTAGTGTTTTTTGATGAAAACAATTCTAAAATTAAGAAAGAAATCATCCAAGGTCATTAAATATTGTGTAAATAAATCATGTATAGTAGAGACTGAGTTATTTACGTTTAAAAATGGAGAAGGTGAGTTTTTTGCTAGTGGCTTTACGTCGCACCGACACAGATAGGTCTTATGGCGATGATAGGATAGGAAAGGCCTAGTAGTTGGAAGGAAGCGGCCGTGGCCTTCATTAAGGGACAGCCCCAGCATTTGCCTGGTGTGAAAATGGGAAACCACCGAAAATCATCTTCAGGGCTGCCGATAGTGGGATTCGAACCTACTATCTCCCGGATGCAAGCTCACAGCCGCGCGCCTCTACGCGCACGGTCAACTCGCTCGGTAAGGTGAGTTTTGGCATGACTGATGGGATAAGGCAAGTTTTGCTCCAACACAGATGGGATAAGACCAGTTTTGCTGCAACCGAAAATTACTTTGAATATCTGTTTACATCGAACAAGGTGGACCCAATTAATTAACACCTTTGAAAATTACGTTTAAACATTTATTTATTAATACATAAAAGGTCAATGAATTTTTAAAAAGTACTTGAAGTAGTGTTTCATTAGTCCTTGAAGATTTTATTTTAAACAATTACGTCTACACCTTCTTCTTCCTGGCAACAGTAAGGTTCTTCATTCTCGTCCTCATTGGCACCAACAACAGCTTCATAATACGTACTGAGAATATTCTTCAGATAGTTTGTTGATGGATTATCAAACCACTGATCACCAAAGTGACTGAGAAGTAGTTTTTTGACGTCATTGATCTTGGCTGGCTTAACCATAACATCTCGTGGAACCTCATTAACAACTACGTCTTTTAATGTTTTACCTTTCTTCATAACTGACCTTGGTACGTCATGTCAGAATTGTACAATACTTCACCTCTGATCAGAACATCATTGATTGATGTTTTCCGTCAAAGTATGAACCGTTTGCACAAGAAAAACTGGAAATGCCACTGTCCTGGTTTTTTCATAACTGCTGTGGCACAGTTTTTATAGTCTGACACTTGGCCATCTTCACCTAGTTTTGTTACTGTTCCATGTTTGTTGAAGACCTCAGTATATGTATCAGGTTCATAGATAACTGACATTTTTCTGAGTGACTTTTCAATTAAACCAAAAATCCTGTCTGATGGCAGGAAAAACTGGAAAAACAAGTTCTATTTTCTTCACATTCTGTGGAGCATTATTTAGTAAATAATGAGCATACATAAGTAGCATTATAGAACTGCGATTATGGCCACCACAATCATCAGCACAGAGCCTGATTATAGGGGTATCAAACAGGTCAGTTTTCACTGCAGAAGCTATACTCATTTCCATTCCAAGTGTAAATGTGTACTCTGTCTTTAGTCAACTTTTCTTTGGATGAACCTTTGACTATGGTAAAATTGTAGGTGTAGAGTTGCCTACAATAGTAGGCACATTGGTCTGGTACTTCGCGAACTACTAAGTTCTTCTGACAGTCAAAACTAAATATTTGCATTCCATCTGCACTGTCCTGAAGCTTAGAAAAGAACACCTTTGCACGTAATTTATGACACGTAAACCAATCATTGCCACTGATTTAGAACCAGGATCCTTTGCAGCTTTCAACTGTTCTTTTAACTGTAATGTTTAGTTAGGAACTTAAGCCTAGTATAGAAGTAAACAACAGTGTGTTACTTTTGGCGTTTTGCAATTGTTCTCTTCCAGTTTACGGGGTCTGCGGTCCTCTTCCTACCTTTCCCCTTTTCTGCCGGAGTTACACTAGTATTCATTCTAAAACT
This sequence comes from Anabrus simplex, assembly GCF_040414725.1. Lineage (NCBI taxonomy): Eukaryota > Metazoa > Arthropoda > Insecta > Orthoptera > Tettigoniidae > Anabrus > Anabrus simplex. The sequence goes on from NC_090271.1 coordinate 5,959,738, forward strand.
TTTTTCAAATACAGCTACAGTATACCTTTACTCAAACACAACATAAACAGTAAAGAACAACAACTAACTTGCTGCCGGCCGGGTACTTACGTGACCTCCCAGCTGTGCTGTGATTGGCCAGGTGGATTAGACCAGTTTACGAATGACAGGTGCATTGGAAAAGGCAAGTTTTGCTATGACACTCAATTTTCTGTGCTCATTTTAACAGGAAATGGTCAGTTCTAGCACGATACGTGTATCACCATCAAATACGGATTAACCCAAGGAATCCAGTACTATAGCTATCTCAATTTAGGAAAAAAGTGGATAAGGCAAGTTTTGGCATGGGACGCCTTAAATATATTCAACTGATATACAGTATGCGGAATTACTTCAAATGATACTATACAACTGGTATAAAATTAAAATTTACATTGCATTTATTTATCTTTTACCCATTCTGGAACCTAAGTAGCATAACGACCTGCTGCGTCTTAACCAGAGCCCCTTTTGCCACCACTTTTCAGAGTTCCTGAAGGGCCTTCACAGCTACCGTAGCGGTCCCAGGGCCCTCGAAGTCTCCACTGTACTTCACCCCTGCAGGCAGTCCCCTACTTTGGCTGTCCAAACTCCTTAGACCAGGGGATGGAATTAATTTATTCACACACATTTTTTATTTACATTAACCTGCACTGGTCCCCTTCTTGAATGTCTGTACAGATTTTCGAAAAGGATCAAACACTACCCCTGGTAAACTGTTCCACTCCTTCACACCCTTCTCAATGAATGAAAATTTACCCCAATCGCTTCTGCTGAAATTCCTTCTAATTTTATATTTGTGGTCAGTCCTGCCGATATAATTATTTTCCAACTGAAGCCTCTCATGGATATCTTCCCATGCTTCTTCTCCTGTATAGGCTCTATATAATCCTATAATTCTAGTTTTCTCCCTTCTCTTACTTTAAGTTTCCCACCCAAGTTCCTTTAACATTTCTGATACACTACTCTTTCTCCTGAAATCCCTTGTTACAAATCTTGCTGCTTTCCTCTGCACACTATCTATTTCTTTTATTAGGTATTCTTGGTGAGGATCCCAAACACTGTTTGCATATTCCAATAATGGACGAACCATACTTAAGTAACTTTTTCCTTTTAATTCTTTGTCGCATCCTTTAAGTAGCCTCATTATGACATGTAACGATCTGTATGCTTTCCCAACAATATCATCCACATGACCCTTCCAGTGCAAATTACTTTCAAATCTCACACCTAAGAATTTGCACTTGCCATCTTTTGGGATAACTACCTCATCCAAAGTATATTCAAATTCAGTTTTAAAGCTCCTGTTTATAAAAGTTGTAACAGTTGATTTGCCTCCATTAACCTTCATATTATTCTCTTCAACCCGTTGTTGGATACTTTCAAGGTCCCTTTGTAATTCTGAACAATCCTCAATGTTATTTATTTCCCTATAAACAATTATGTCATCTGCATACAATCTTATTTTTGATGTTATATTATTCCCTAAATCATTTACGTATATTAAGAAAAGTAACGGACCGATTATACTACCCTGTGCAGTTCCCATTCAAGACCATTAAAAAGGGAAGTGGGATTGCCATCTGTTTCAAGCAGTGCTTTGATGCTAAGGTCCTGACAACTCTAAAATCTACAGATGTGCCATTTAATGTGTTATTAGTTGAAATTTCCGGTTCTGATAGAGAATTTCTTGTTCTAGCTTGCTATAATCCAAATGTTAAATATGCTAATTCATTCACCACTTGTCTTGAAGAGATGTGGAGTAAATATAACAGGAGGTCTGTGTCACTGCTGGAGACTTTAATATAGATAAACAGGAACAAAACCAGCTGTCAGAGGAATTGTACAGGCTGAGTGTATGTTATAATCAAATATCTTGTAATAACGTTTTTCCCACTAGAGTTACTAACAGTAGTGCAACCTTGATAGAACATAAAAACGAACACCGCTGTTTTCTGTTGAACAAATTTTTAATGATTTTAGTGTCCATAATATATTAATATTTGACTCAGAAAATCAGTTCGCCGGCCAAACAAACAAGAAACGTCTTGTAAACAAAAGAATAGGTGTTAAACTTTTAACTGAACACATATTTAATAATCCCTTAATAATTGATAGGAATGACAACTGTAACACAGTAATAAATAAACTAATTAGCTATATAGACGAAAAGTGTACGCTGTTCGTCAATAACAGCGGTAACTTAAACAGGAAGAGACCAATATGCCCATGGAAGACACCTGACTTCTTGAAACTTGTTGAACAAAAGAACAAGCTGTATGCCAAAATTAAAAGGCAACAACTTAGAAACAGAATAGGGTGTGAGTATTATTCAGAAGCATTGGTAGGGGACTACAAATCGCTATGTAGAAAAGTAACTAAAATGAAAAGGGAATTAGAGAATTCATATTTTATTGACAGATTAAATACTACAAAAAAGTGTTGGAAAGTGGTAAATGAAATCCTAACCACCGACAGCGATAATGATAGTAAAGAAATACATTTGAGAGTACAGGATACGGTTATCACAAATCCACTAGAGATATCAACACCATTTAATGAATATTTTACTAATATTGGTCAAAACCTAGCTGCTAATATTCCAAGTAAAATTACTCCCAATTTAGGCACAGGTCCATGTAGTTCTCTATTTTTACACCCTACTAACGATAATGAAGTATTGAATACAATAAGAAAACTGAAAAATACCAGTAGCTGTGACTGTTATGGTGTAAGCAACAACCTTATAAAGAAATTGGCTCCGTGCCTAGTCCCCTATCTTCCACAACTTATAAATACATCGTTTAATGAGTCTACTGTCCCCCAAATGTTGAAGGTCGCAAAAATTGTACCAATATACAAAAGTTTAGATAAATTTGACGTAAATAACTATCATCCAATTTCTATACTACCTATCTTATCTAAAATTTTAGAATACATAGTTAAAGAGAGATTGCTGAGCTTTTTACTTAAAAATAATTATTTTTACAGATATCAGTATGGATTTTTACCAAATTGTAGTACTTACAATGCAATAGAAGACATAATAGTTAAACTTGAGGAAAATTTAGACTCAGGAAATATAGCTGCGGGATTATTCATTGACTTGATGAAAACTTTCGACACAGTGGATCATGATATTTTAATCAGGAAGTTGGAAGCTGCTGGAGTTAGGGGAACAGCATTAAACTGGTTTATCAGTTACCTTACAGACAGAGAACAATTTGTGTCCTGTAATAACGTGAACAGTATCCCATTGGCCATAAATATCGGTGTACCTCAAGGTTCAGTACTAGGTCCCATTCTTTTCCTCATATTTATGAATGATATAGGATCACCAAAATTGTACGGACGACACTAACGTGTTTTACACGGACACTTCTCCGGATAACCTAGAAATCATGATGCAGTCCGATATTACTTTACTTCAGAATTGGCTTCTTGTAAATCGTCTAACTATTAATCTGACTAAAACAAATTATATCATCTTTCATAAACCAGCATGCAGGCTTTCTCTGGGTATTACACTCAAAATTTATAACTGCAAAATACCTAGAGCTAGGGCGACGAAGTTCCTAGGATTAATTCTTGACGAATTCCTCTCTTGGAGTGATCAGGTTCAGGCAATTTGTAATAAAATTACACCAGCAACTGGCGTTCTTAATAGACTTAAATACAAACTTACTAACACTCTGGTAAAAATATTTATCACTCTCTTATTCAAAGTCATATACTTTATATGGTGCATATTTGGGCATGTTGCAGTAAAGAGCTCTTTCAGACTGTTGAAAAATAAATATAAAATACTGTTTAAGCTACATACATTGACACCTACAGCTTATCTATACAAACCTTGTAATGTTCTTCCACTTGAGGCTTTACGTCAGAAAGCTTCAGCTGTGATGGTCTATAAATTGTTAAATAATCTGGCACACTACATTACTTTATGTTTGACAAATTCTGACATACATTCATACAATACAAGAGGTATCAATAAAATCCACATTGAATTAATAAACTCGACTAAATATGGCAACAAATCTGTATGGTACTACTCAGTACACAGGCTGCTTCATTTACTGTATTTAAGCAGAAACTTGTAAAATATTTACAATATCTGACATATCTTGACTGTGTAATATGTAGGCCTATACGTTAAATGTATCGTACCTCTGTAATGAGTTTAACTCACTTTACGTTTATTCTCATGTAAAACATTTAAGATTCTATGTTATCTCCTAATTCTGCTACATGTATATCAGATATGTATTGCACATACATGAGCCGTGGCTCAGGTGCCCTTTACGAAATAAATAAATAAAAAAGTATGAAGTTTAGATGATACTGTCAGATGCAGTTTATAACACACGTATTTATCAGCTGCAGTTTGTAAGGCACTGTACAATCATGAACGTTAGTAAGACATAGGCGTTGGAGAGCACTGTACGGGAAGAAGTCCATAATCCAATACGTATCAAAATACAGTACTGAGCAAATTCTTGAAGAGTTCAATTATAGGTTATGAGGCACTGTATAATTTTAGGGAATAGCACTGCCCGTTGATAGATCCAAAAATTAAGAAGAAGTCGCCAATGAAATACGCAGGTGCTACGGAGCAAGTTTACGAAGAGTAGATCAGCACTGTGCTTCTAAAAGTCTCTTAAGTTAGAGAGCACTGTGTGTGAAGTAGTCCAGAATCAAATACGTATCTAAATGCAGCATGGAGTAAATATTTGAAGAGTTCAGTTGCAGTCCATGAGGCACTGTATAATTTTAGGAATTATTACTGCTTGTCGATAGACCTGAAAATTATGAAGAAAGTCGCAGACCATATATATAAGTTAAATGTATTACGGAGAAAGTTGGCACTGTGCTTCCGACAAGTTTCGTAAGTTAGATTAATTAAGTTATTAGAACACATGACAGATAAAAACAATTATGAAGAGAAAAATACTGAAAAGCACAATATTGGGACAGTTGAGGAACGTAATGACATACCGTGAGATATATTTGAAGGTAAGAGTTGAGGTCGAACTTGGAATAGCGTAAAATATAAATTTGAAAGTTAGAGTGGTCAAAATCATTAGAGATGTTAGAAAATGTAAATCAAATGGGAGAATGGAAAAAGGGGTTGTAATGAGGAAAGAAAACGTTGAAGCAGAAAAATAATGAATAAAATAAATCGAAGAGTAGGGAAATAAATGAGGAGGTGAAGTAGTCTAAGGTGGTTCAAGAGGTGGGTTATAGCAACTGGAAAATGTTGGTGGGAACTATATAAGGACTGGTTACTGAATTTGGGTTTGTACATTTAGCATTTTTGAAAAAGCGGATAAGGAAGTCAAATAAAGTATAAGACTTTCTTAAATTCAAATTTGGGTTGAAGTATTGGTCAAGAAGCATAAAACCATTTTCAGTAGTGTTTAGGAGGGGGCCCTTGTTAATAACTTTAAGTATTTTTATGTCTTTATCAATGCTGGTGAAATTATTATTAGAATCTTGTGTGTTATCCTATTGCAGAGATTCTGTTGTATTTTGGGGCGTTGATGTGCTCAGAGTATCTGATATTAAAGTTACGTCCTGTCTGTCCAATATACGAAGAGCTACAGTTATTGCTTTGGAATCTATACACACCAGATTTAAAAAAAATATTTATTAATTGAATTAGAGTTGTGTAATAAATCAAGATTTCTGTTATTGGTTCTAAAATATATTCTCATGTTAGGTTTTTTAAGAATGTTGGTGATTTTATAAGAGTTTTGGGAGAAAATAAAGGTGGACAATGCAGTGGGTTTGGTTTTTCTTCTTAGCATGCCATCTTCTAGCGAAGGTTGGCGGTCAACATGGCGATCTTGAATTTGGATGCAGCGACATGGAACAGAGAAATCGTATTTAACCCAAACCAGTCCATGAGGTTATTCATCCATAGAGTTCGTCGTCTACCAGGACTCCTTGATTTATTAGTTTCATTTTCCGTATTGATAGTTCTCGTATATTATAGATAAGAAAGGATCCACCTTATCAATACAAGTTTTATTTATATACGATTCTACTTACAGTTCCGGTTTCGACTTTTTATACAGTCATCCTCAGCTGTACATTAGTACCTTCACATAAGTCAAAGTTAGTTAATATGCCTTGCCTAGTAGAAAAGTCATAATAATGGAGTGTGTCCAACGTTCAAATTAGGCATGTTTCTAAGTAAAGGCTGATTAGGGTACATGTACAATCTAAAAATGAGTGTGGGTGTGTCTTTTAGGCCTAAAATTCGTGAGGATTAACTTATTTTGAAAGTACAGGTACATAAACACTTTAAAATATATAGTGCATATTAAAACACATATTGAAATATGCAGTTCATGTTAAAATCCATTATGATGACTAGGAACACTTCATTAAAATGAGTTTAACATCTTGCCTTTGTCCATTGTCTTATTTTTATCCAATATGAATGGAGAATATCCGTATGCACAGGCGGTGCTTTCTGGGGTTCTGTTATATGTTAGACTTATCCACTAGTTTGATTAATAGAATCTTCAGTTATTGATGACAAGTCAAATGTGTAACCAGAGGTAGATATGTGCAGCTGTGATTGAATGTTGCCTTAAAGTATTAAAATACAGTCTGCTTTAGTGCATAAGTGTCAGTTGCAGAATGGTGGCTCTTTTCTCGTCTATAATTGCTGGTGTATGTCTGTAAGAAACAAAAGATGGAACACTTCATTAAAATGAGTTTATAAAATGAATGTTTTAAAATGAATTTATAATCTGAAGAATGCCTGCTTGTGTGGCTGTTTCCGTGATGAATACTTACTATTGCTGCCGTGGTTGAGCTGTATCAGATTTGGCTGGTTGGCATGCACTGTATCGTCTTTTCTTGGTGCTAGTGTCCGCTGCTGTGAGGGGAATTGAGGGGTGGGTGAGGGGAGTTGTTGTCGTAGGAGTAGGGGTGGAGTTGGGCGTGTCGGTCGTCTGCGCTGTGGCGCGTGTTTAACACTGTTTATTGATTATTTTAAAATAGTAGTTTTTTAAAGCGGGGATAACTTTGTTAAATATGGTGTTGGTTTTCTCTGTGATTTCATTTACGTTATTAGGATTGGTGTATTGGTCTAGTGATATGTACAGTTCTTCTGTTATATTGAGCAAGGTGCCTTTAGGGTTTATATTTCGTAGTTTCATGTCGTTTGCAATGTTTGTGAAATTGTGTTTGTATTCGTCAATGTGTTGGCCTATTGTGGAAAAATGATTGTGTTTTACGGCATTAACATGTTCATTATATCTGATTGCAAAGTTCCTACCGGTACGTCCTATGTAGCTTGTTCCACAGTTGTTGCATCTGATACGGTATGTTCCTGAATGATGGTATTTGTTAGTACTATTGATTGTCTTGGTATTATGTAGGATGTTAATACTATTGTGCGTGGTCTTGAAGGCTATTTTTAAGTTGTGTTTTTTTGAATATATTAGTTAATGGATATATGTGTGTGTTGTTAAAGGTGAATAATGCATAGTCCTTTTTAGGTTTATCTATTTTCGTCAATCTGGTTTTTGGTTGATGTTTGATTTTTTTGAATGATTGTATTGACCATTTCTTTGTTATAATGGTTATTTTTAGCTATTTCATGGATTAATCGTATTTCTTCATTTAAGTCAGTTTTTGATAATGCTGCTTTTTTATGGGTATTGGGGTGGATGGAGTCTATTTTGATCGTGTTCAATGTGTGTGTGGGTTTTCGATATATTTTGAATGATAAGTGGTTTTCGTGCCTAGTTATTGTCAAATCAAGATAATTTATGGTTGTTTTCAGTATATTTTGTGAATTTTATGGGCGGGTCTATTGTCTATTGTCTTTCCAATAAGGTGTTTTCGCTGGTGTGTCTATTGTCAATGACAAAAATGTCGTCGATAAATCTACAGCAGAATAATATACCGCCTATTTTGTTAATGAATGTATGTTCTAGATAGTCTATGTACATTTCAGCCAGTATACCGGAAGCAGGGGACCCTATTGGTAGGCCTTGTTGTTGGTAGATTGTGTCATGGAATCTGAAATAGTTATTATTAGTAGCAAATTCAAGTAATTTTATGAATTCTTCGATTTCTAGGTTACTTAATTTGCTGTGATTTTTGAGATTAGACTGAAATATTTGTATAGTTTTCCCTGGATCTATGTAAAGCTTTCTTGGAAAATAAATCCCTCAGAATATTTCTGCAGAAGTATACTAAAGAATAGTTCCGTCAGAATCAACGTTAAAAATGTATTTGAATATCTCCTTTGAAGTGACCCTGCAGAGGATTCGAAACAGAGTTGTAGAAAAAAAGATCTGCATCTCCATTGATGAAACTACGGATGCAATGGGACGTTACATGGCCAACGTCATCATTGGAACGATGGAAGCAAAGCAAACTGATCTATTATCAGTATTTCTTTTGACGGCAGAAGAGATGGTGAGAGCAAATGTTTCCACAGTGGCACAGTTGTTCACAAATTCATTAATGTTACTCTGGCCGGATGGAATACTGCATGATGATGTCCTACTTGTTGTCACAGATACAGCACCTTACATGAAAAAAGGAGCTACAGCCTTGAAAGTTCTATTTCCTAAAATGCTCCACCTCACATGTGTAACCCATGGACTGCACAGAATTGCTGAAGAGATAAGAAGTTTGTATCCTCACGTGGATAAGTTAGTTTCGAATACCAAGAAAATCTTCCTAAAATCACCCTTCTGAATCCGGGTTTTCAAGGACGTGGCACCCAGAGCTCCCTTTACCTCCACTATTACAGCAACAATTTGGACAAGATACGTGAGGTACTTCATGCCGTATCAGTAGACGAAGTTGCTTCAGTTCGCGAGGTAAAAGAGTTGTTGGACGATGAAGAGCTCAGCAATGATCTGGCATTTATAACAGCACATTATAAGCAATCTTGAAGTTGTAGAAAAGCGATCATTCGCTGGTATCATCTATGGCAATCTTCTAAGATGCAGTAAATCAACTGCTGCAAGCACCGGGAGAAAAAGAAAGCAGTGTTTGTGAAAAGTGTAAACGTGTTCTGAGTACTAATGTGGACACTGAACATTCGTGATGTTCTGAAAGTTGAAAATTCTGTTTTAACTGGCATGTGTCCTTCCGAAATAGCTTGTTTAAATTTGTGCCAATCACTTCAGTGGAAGTAGAACGTTCCTTTTCCGTGATGAAAAACATTCTTTCTGACAAGCGTGTGTCTATGACGGTTGATACTTTGAAAAACACCTTGTTGTTGCTTGTAACCAAGGAAGGTAAGAGTAAGTACGCTAATTATGTGATAAATTGATAATAAAGAAATGAATGAGTATTTAAAATACATATTTTCATTAATAATGAGCAAGATTCCTCCTTGCTTTCACTCCTAATAAAGGCCTATTTTAATTACAGTACTGCCTATTTTCAGTATTTCAAGTGCCTGTTTGCCTGCCTATTTTAACCAAAAATAAATATCTAACATCCGGGCTCTAATAATAACATTGAAACTAATTTCTTAATCAAGTAAAAGACCAAGTCACCGGGCAAGTTGAACATCCTGGAGATAGTGGCTTCGGATCTCACTGTCGGCAGCCCTGAAGATGGTTTTCCGTGGTTTCCCATTTTCACAGCAGGCTGTACCTTAAGGCCACGGCCGCTTCCTTTCCTGTCCCATCGCCAGTGCGACTGAAGGAGGCTGCAGAGCTACTTACAGTACAGAGGTTTGTTGTGTGATGGGAATCATTCAGCATGTTAACTCATAACAATTACAAGGGAGTGGGAAGAAAGGATACCCTGCTGGGTAGTGAAACATATCTTTCTCTGAAATAAATTTTGGAAAGGTAATTTCCATAGCAGCCAACCATTTATTTTCAGGTACGAGCATTTCCAAACTCAAGAATTTTTTTAAACAGAACTCTGGTAAAAGAAAAGAAATCAAACAAAAATATTGACATACCTTGAGTCTTACGCAGTGCCCTAAAACAAATGTTTATGACTTACAAGTTGTTTGGCGTTAAATTCAAACATATGAAAAACATATTCAAATGACACACGTCGATTAACCTGAGGGCTAGTCACATTCTACTCGAAACGAGGACCAATGAACATTTTCCCAAATTTTGAGGTAAAAGACGCACTTGTGTCATCACTGAAATGCTTCAGTAAATGAAATCAGTTATACTAGAGTGGATGAACAGAAGTACCCGATGGAGAAGGGTTTTGCCTCCAAGCAAATTGTACGTGATCTTAGCTGAGAAGCTAAGTCATTTAGACAAAATTAGTGGTGAAGGTCCGATTCAGGGGGAAACTCTTGCATAAGGAGAGATGTTAAAGTTTTACATAAAAATTTAGGTAAAGTTAAAACCAAGTATGTAAGAAATAAGTGTTTTCCCAGATGGGGACCACGGTCGCTCTCACTGATGAAGCGGGAAGTTGCAGAAATACGAAATGGTGCAATTACAAAAGTAAACCAATCAAAATGCACAATTCACCTTTGGATCTAACATTCACCCAATGACACTGCCGACACTGTGTGCAACCATAACTGTGCATGTCCCCAAATAATTTGACTAAAGTGAAATTAGAATCAAACGAATGAGAGTTTGTAAAACTGTCAATTTAGAATGTTCTGGAATAAAATTTTATACAAAAACCAAATTACCGTATTTTCTTGCATATAACTCACGCTTTTTTCAAAAACAAATAAGAGTGAACATTTTCAGTACGTGATATATGTGGCGATTTGTGTGCGAAAGATCGTATTCCCAAAAAAAAGTAAAATTTGCATTAGTCTATTGAAAGAAGAGGACTGGTATACTTACTCTGCATCAGTCTCAGAGCTATTCTCGCATTCATCATTCTGGTCACCATCCCATACTGCATCATCCTGACTTCCGTCTTAATGTATTTGCGATGCCCATCTTCCAGAAACTCTTCACAATTACGTCTGTCGACACAATAACCCAATCACTCGCAAGTTCAACTGACAACCTGCTGGTATCAGCTCATGCTCCATTCGGCGTACGTTATCCACCAGGAATTGCAACCAGATCAGTTTTCATTTCCTGAGGATATTTCTTCGTGTCTTACAGTGTCCGGGGAGAATCAGTGCTCCCCACACAGTACAAGAGCTGTATCCATCCATCCTTTCTCTTGAACCCGTACATGACTGCCTTCGAGAAACTTTGCTTTAGGCACAGTTTTTCTTTTGAAAATAACGTACCGTGGCAATTCTCTTCCATCTGCGGTTATTGCTGGCATGACAGTGCAACGCTGTTTTTCACACCCAGTTGTACGTACAAGTACGCTAGATTCTCCCTTCTTGTTGGTGTTGCGTGGCATGTCGAAGTTTATGGGGGTTTGATCTGCATTGCCAATTTGAGATAAGAAGTAATTGTTTATCTTCCGCATTGCTATCACATGCCGATGAAAATTATGGTTTTTTCACTGAAATTTGTAATGTCCAATAGCGAACCACGGAAAGAGCCTGAATGCGTCCCTTTTTTGACATTAACACTTCATTTGGTCCATGACCTGGACTAGTAGCGACTTTTCAGAAACGAGCGTACTTGGGGTACGAAATCAGTATGGAACCGTTCATGGAAGATTTCTTTTGTCATCCATGCTTTATTTTAACCTTTATAAGTGAAATTTCCATTTTTAAATGACTCCATAATCTTACCCTTCCCAAGAACAAAAAGTGTTCCAGTGGCACTTGAGCAGGGTAGAATGGTTATTTGGTGTTTTGGAACTTTGAAACCAGGTGCACAAGCTTCATTTTGATGATCATAACTTTTTTGGCAATGATTTCCAAAACAATCCACTTTCATCTGCATTGTACATCTGGTCACCTGTAAGACCTAGTTCATCTACATGCTCTAGAAGAAGTTTAATAAACGGCTCTACAGCTGCATTGTCACTAGACAAGTTTTCTCCGGTCACAGTCAACAGACGAATATCATACCGCACTTTCAACCATCACTTGCTTTAAAATCATCTTTTCCATACATGTTGTTATAAACAGGATCAGTCTTAACTAATACAACACCAACAAACAGATTGTGTGGCCTTTGCCCATAAACACAATGCCTAGTAGCATGGATTGTTTCTTGCAACATCAGGAAGGAGAGTTAATGGACCAGATATTAGGAAGTGGAGAATTAGGTGTAAAAGCTGACATTAATGAAGCAGGCATTTGCTTGTTACTTTCATGGTCAACATTATTGAGGGCGAAAGACAACCAATTCAGCAATGAATCCCACTTCGAGTGGTCAGCTGGGTGATAGGCAATAAGGGCAGATCTAGGATTTCGATTAACTCTTTTGGTGCAATTAGGCCTCAGATAATATGGAGTGGTGGTTACGTGCAAAATTGACAAGTCAAAAGAAAAATTAAGAAACTGGACAGAAATTACCAATCACTAAGAATTGACAAGGTCCAAAAGAAGCGAAGATCTCTTTTAAACAAGAGATGGTAGTATTAGCATTAGCCATATGAGTTGGAACATCCAAGTAAAACGCAAGAAGGCGTCAACACACACGACTACTAAACGTTGGCCGGCTCTTGATCACGGGAAGGGGTCAATGTAGTCTATAAATAATCTCCCCATAGAACAAGGAGCTTCCTCAGACGACAACAGACCAAGGCGCATGTTAGGAGCAGATTGAGTAACTTTTCAAGTTTGTACAAGATTTGACAAGGGTATGACTTTCCAAATGAAAAGCTTACGGATTTTCTCTATAGTTTAGAAAACACTAAGATGACCACCCACATGAGATTTATGAAAATATTTGTAAAGAGCAGGAACTAGGTTACATGGAACAACAATTTTGGGGTCTCGCCTTCTGCAAGCAGTACAACATACAACACCATTCTTCAGAAGATAGGGTATGACATGTTTACCAGATTTAATTCTGCCAATAATAGCTTTCAGTTCAGGATCATTTATTTCAAATAGTTTTCAAAAACGAAATGTATGTTTTGTGTTTTTTCAGATTATTTACGTCACAAAGACGTAGATAAGTCTTATGGTGACGACAAAATGGGAAAGGCCTAGGAGTGGGAACGAAGCGGCCATGCCTTAATTAAGGTACAACCCCAGCATTTTCATGGTGTGAAAATAGGATACGACGGAAAACCATATTCAGGGCTACCGACAGTGGGGTTCGAACCCACTATCTCCCAGATGCAAGCTCACAGCTCCGCGCCTCTAACCGCACGGCCAAATAGTCCAGTGTTTTTGTGTTTGATATGTATGGGTTGATTCATTGTAGTAGATAAACTTATTAAAAATATATATAATGCTACAAAAATTCTAGGTAAGATTGCTTCTTTATATTCCATTGAAATTGTACTATTTTACTATACGGTATTCTATGCAGTTTGTGTTTTTTTACAAAAAGTCAACTTCTCTACAGGGCAGCTGTAGCGGGAATCATACTTCCTATTTTGTTCAAGATTTTGCTCTATAAACCAGGTTCTCACTAAGCGAGACTGCATTGTTATGTAAAATTATTGTGGTACTTGTTTCGTACATTTTGATGCAACACGGCTTCTGGTCGGTTGTTGCAAATAATTGCACAAACTTGGCGTAAGGTATTTTGCCTCCAAATTCGAACATAATTTCTGCCTTTTCTCACTAATATATTTTAATTGCTCCAACACAAGCAGACGCTGAAGTTGGTTTCGTCAGTCTCGTGAACATCTTGTGACACTGAACTGTTGAACAGGAAGATTTTGGAGATGTCTCATGTTCCTCAAGCTTGACTGAGGATCTAAAAGAATAAAAATGTATTTGCCTGCAATAAAGTAACATAAGATTGCTATTATTCCCTAGTTAATTAGAATGTACAAGTAGAGTATGAAGTGTTGGATTTCTCCCTCCGGCCTCCAATAATTTCAGTAACTTTTCCTCCCTTGGCTTCAAGATGATCTTATTCCCGGTTGCTTTTAAGCCAGTTTTTCATTCATTCATTTGTTTAGCTTCCATAGACTGTACAATTATATATTTTGAAATATGACAGCTGAGTGATTTCTTAATACTAACAAAAATATATGCACAACAAAGGAAAGAGACAAGAACACCAAATACCTCAATGTTAGGACAGCACATCTTCAATTTTAAAAATAATGAATAATATTAGTAAACAATATTTACAATACAAAATAAAAATCTATGAGTGTGGTGTTAACAATACGTACATAATCAATGTGACATCAACATATTTTTAAGGCTATATATTAGATAATAAAAACGTTAATACGAAATAGCATCATTACCAGCACTTCACCAGGTATTCTTCTGTACGATATAAGCACCTACAATCAATCAAACAATCATAACTATCTATAAATGAAAATTTGCCCCAATTTGTCCTCTTGAATTCCAACTTTATCTTCATATTGTGATCTTTCCTACTTTTAAAGACACCAGTCTATGTTTCAGTCTACTAATGCCATTCCATGCCATCTCTCCACTGACAGCTCGGAACATTCCACTTATTGCAAGAGACTATCCTCATTTTTCCGTATTGAATGTCTGTTTAAAGGAGAAACAGTAAAACTTTTGTATCCACCTAATCAATACATTAAAAGCAATTGTAAAATTAGGATCTCATCCTTATTTTATCGCTTAAATGTTAAAACATAGGACATGTTTTGTTCATATTTTGAACATCTTCAGCCATAAATATTGTTACAAGGTTAAATGATAACATTGTTTTAGAACTTACACTTATGGTTTGCTTTTGACAAACTTATCCTTAATGAGCTTTGAAAATCCTCTTAAATATTAAAACGTTTCTTTATTACGTCGTCTTATTGAAAATAATAGTAATTAAGTTTCAGCCTGTAAAACCTTATTCTAATATTTAAAATACAATGTCAATACATTTACAATGTTGAAATTGCTTTATGTTTTCAAATTATTCGTTGTATGCACATTCAAACATTTTGTTACAACTGGCGTAACTTATCACATATTATACTGCATGGAATTGGAATCTTAATACACTAAAACAGCTGAGGTTATGCTTCAATATTATACTATCTGTCCATAAAGGTGACAAAACTGATGACCCCCTGTAGGTGGGGGACGCAGACGAAGAATGCAACCGATGAGCAGTTGATCTTTTTTAGTAGACACATTGAAGGCGTCTACGGCGAACTTGAGGCCCTCAAGAAAATGCGCAACGGTAGTTTGCTTTTGAAGACTGATCAGTTGCTTAAGTGCGACCACTTTGGCGAAATCCCCGTCAAAGTGGAGGAGCAAAAGTCCTTGAATCTGGTTCGCGGAATCATCTTTCACCGCGACATTATTTTGAACACTGACGACGATTTGATGGAAGGCATTAAGAACCGTGGCGTGACACACGTCCGGCACATTACGCGCATGGTCAACGGTGAAGACGTTGCCACTGGTGCCTTCATTGTCTCTTTCAAGTTGTCAGTGTTACCAGAGAAAGTCAAGGTAAAATCTTATCGTTGCGATGTGAGGCCGTACATCCCGCCTCGTATGCGATGCTATCAATGCCAGCGATTCGGACATATGGTATCTCGTTGTTTGCATCAGTCTGTATGTGGTACATGTGGACGAGTAGCTCACGGCGCGGAGGAGTGCACAACTCCGTACAAGTGCACTAACTGCTCCGGTTTTCATTCCCCTCGGGATCGGAACTGTCTGACATATCTGAGTGAGAAGAAAATCCAGGAGATCAAGACCCTGGGTGGTCTTTCCTACCAGGAAGTGCGCCGTAAGTTTAATTCCATGAATCCACCTGCCCGTACACTCGACTATGGCATGATAGCTCAGAGCCTTCCAGGTTCGTCATTTCAACATCGTCACCTGTGCTGATCGCTGCGCCCAAGGTGACTGTTGCTCCTCCGAGCGACGTCGCAAAGAGTAAAAGCTCGTAAGGACTCGCTCATAACCTTTTCTAGTCCACATTATGGCTTTGTTACAGTGGAATTGTAAAGGTTATGACAGGCATCTTGCTGAGTTACGTCAACTCATTGGTGAGTACGCAGTGTGTATGGTCTGTATTCAGGAGACCAACTTCAGACCTGGTCATCATACGGTCTTGAGGAATTTCAGACTATACTCGACAAAACGATATTATGCCCACTGGGCGTCTGGTGGCGTGGGCATTTTTGTCCGTTCTGATACTTACAATGAAGAGGTTCCTTTAAGAACCCCACTGGAAGCAATTGCAGTGCGGGTACATCTGCCTGTCATAGGAACAGTGTGTAATGTTTATTTTCCACCAGGCCAGCCTCTTAACATAAATGATATCACTGATCTTATTGATCAGCTTCCGCCTCCTGTCATATTGTTGGGCTATTTTCACGCCCATCACCCCATATGGGGCTCTGAGAGGCCTTGCCCCAGGGGACGAGAGCTGGAAAGATTAGTTACAGAGCTGGATTTATGTATTTTGAATACAGGGGAACCAACTCACTTTAGTGTTCATTACGGCACATATTTTCGCATAGACGTAAGTCTATGCAGCCGAATGTTGATTCCGCTGTTTCGGTGGAATACACACGATGATCTCTGTGACAGTGACCATTTTCCCATCATCCTTACTTTGTTGAAACGTAAGTCCGTCGAGGCTCCCCCTCGATGGATTCTTAAACACGCTGATTGGCGAAAGTACACATCACTAGCTGTCTTTAACGACGATATCAGTCGGACCGTCTGCGAGGACATAACTTACAAGACCCAAGTTGTTCTTGCTGCTGCTGAGGAGTTCTTTCCGTCCTTCTCGGGGACTCCTCGTCGAAAACTCGTTCCTTGGTGGAACGAAACAATAGCAGCAGCTATCAGAGAGCGGCGTCGAGCTCATAAACGTTACTGTAGACAGCCTACTGTGGCCAACCTGATAACATTTAAACAGCTCCGCGCTAAGGCGCGAGTCCTTATTCGTCAAAGTGAGAAAGCTACGTGGGAGAGATGTGTCGTCTATGACGTCACAAACTCCATCATCTCAAGTGTGGACTAAACTTGGTCATATTTCAGGTATCCATGGATCTTCTTCGTTACCGGGAATTTCCATTGCAGGCAATATCGTTACTGAACCACTCTCGATTGCTAACCATCCAGCTCGACATTTCACGGATGTGTCTGGCTCTGGGTATTACCATCGTGATTTTATCGCTCTGAAGCGGGAGGCAGAACGTCATCACCTCAGCTTTGCTACTCAGGCTTCAGAGGACTGTAACGTGCCCTTTACAGAGTGGGAACTCCGCAGCGCGTTAGGACACGTGTCCTGGACCAGATGGTGAAATACCTTAGTGAGGTCAGTCCTCTTTATCTCCTTCGTGTGTTCAACCGAATCTGGATGGAGGGTGAGTTTCCGTCTCGGTGGCGAGAGGGCATCATCATTCCTGTCCTCAAGCCTGACAAAGATCCTAAACATGCAGGAAGTTTCAGACCTATTTGTCGTACAAGCTGCCTGTGTAAACTGTTTGACAGGATGGTAAATCGCTGACTTGTGTGATGTCTGGAGAAACAAGGACTCTTGTCCGAGTACCAGTGTGGTTTTCGAGCCGCTCGATCCACCACTGACCACTTGGTACGCCTGGAGAGCTCTATCCAGGATGCGTTTCTCCGCAAACAGGATTTGGTAGCTGTTTTCTTTGACTTAGAGAAGGCCTACGACACCACATGGTGATGTGGTATCCTCTCAGTCCTGCATCAATGGAGATTTCGAGGTAAATTGCCGATATTTATTGAAATTTTTTTGTCCCTCCGTCTATTCCGTGTCGGAGTAGGGAGGACATATTCGCATACCACTTTCAAGAAAATGGAGTCCCACAGGGATCGGTCCTTAGTGTCACTCTGTTCGCGATTGCCATAAACCGTATTGTCGCTGCTGCTGGTTCAGCAGTAATACCGTCGCTATATGTGGATGATTTTGCTCTGCACTATAGCTCGCGCAGTATGGCAGTTGCAGAGCGACAATTTACAGCAAGCTATTAGGAGAGTGGAACAGTGGGCCTTAGAACATGGCTTTCGGTTTTCCACCACAAAGACCTCTATTGTCCACTTTTGTTGTCAATGTACTCTTCACCCCCATCCTGAACTTTATCTAGGAAATGTCGCTCTTTCCGTGGTTGACACTTACTGATTTCTTGGGCTCCTTTTTGACAGTTAATTATCGTGGGAGCCACACGTGCGGGAGCTAAAACTTCAATGCACCAAGAGGCTTAATCTCTTGAAGTTTCTTAACAGCACTAATTGGGGAGCTGACCACGCGGTGCTCCTACGATTCTACAGGGCACACATTTTATCCAGGTTAGACTACGGCAGTGCAGCATATGGCTCGGGAAGACCCAGCGTTCTTGCGAAACTGAACAGCATCCACCACAGCAGGGTTAGGTTGGCGACGGGAGCTTTCCGTACAAGCCCAAATGCCAGCATACTCGCTGAATCTGGTGTGCCGCCTTTACACCTGAGGCGCCAGCAAATGCTTTTTTCGGCTATGCTGCAAATTTGCGACAGATGCAATTTCATGCAAGCTGTCCTTGCGTGTTCAAGAATGGCAACCGTTTGCTGTACCCTGCTTGTCCTCGAGCAACGCGGCCGGTTGGAATACGCTTGGATAGCAGTTACAGATTGTTTCACGTACCTTCGATTCCTTGCCTTGTCAGACAACCAAGTGGGGTACCTCCGTGGTTAGTACGGCGACCTGAAATAATCCTGGATCTGCACACTGGCCCAAAGGAAAACACGAACCCTTCGATTTATTGGAGGCTCTTCCTGTCCGTTGTTGGCCGATATCCAGGTTCAGTCGTCGTCTACACGGATGGTTCGAGGACAGACACGAAGGTGGGCTGTGAGTTCGTTGTCGACAATGATAGGTTCCTTTTTGCTCTCCCGGAAACCTGTAGTGTGTACACAGCCACATGTGAAGTTCTGCGGTACGCACTGTACAATGAGCGCCGACACTTTCTTCTGTGTACTGACTCCTTGAGCTCGCTACAGTCTATTGATACTTGTTTCCCTCAGCACCCTCTGGTGCAGCGGGTCCAGGACCTGCTGGCCAGGTGTTCAGATGCCGGCACCAGAATCACATTTATGTGGCTCCCAAGCCACATGGGTGTAGAGGGAAATGAAGTAGCAGATAAGTTACACTGCGCCCGTTGCCTTTCAAGGTTCCAGCAAGTGATATTCGCACTCAGCTGAGACATCTGGTTATGTCCCGTTGGGAGGTGGAGTGGCAGGCCACTCCACTTCCCAATAAGCTGAGAGCGATAAAAGGAACAACGAAGGTATGGAGGACTTCCCTTCGGGCTTCGCGGAGGGATCGGCCATGGTATCCTGACTCACTCGCATCTTTTCAAAGGAGAACCCCCTCCGGCGTATACCTGCGGCAAACATCTTACCGTGGTACACATCCTTACGGAGTGTATGGACCTGGTCGATCTTCGCCGTAGTCTTAACCTCCCGAGTACCATCTCCCTTATCTTGCGAGATGACGAGCAGTCAGCAGACCTCGTCATCCGCTTTATGAGGGATAGTGGTGTTCTGATGATGTCCTTTGTCCTAGTGTATTTGTGTCAATTGCGCTTTTATCCCATTGACTTCATTTTAGTTTGTGTTGCGTATTTTAATGTGTTATTTTAACGTCTAATGTAATGCACTACCAGGCAATGCCTTATTCCTTCGTTTCCTGTATTTTCTCTAATTTTTTTAGAAAATAAGACATTGCGAATTAGATCCACTGATTGTCTTCATCTCATACTCATTTTCTCATCACCATTTTTTCTAAACTCTTGTCAGTGGATACATTTTAAAATATCATATATCATGCCGTCCATCCCATTTCATTAGGGGCCGATGACCTTCGATGTTAGGCCCCTTAAAACAAGAAGCATCATCATCATCACAAAACTGATGTGCACTGTTGATTATAGGTTATGAAATATTTAACATCAAAATTTGTCGAATTCACAAATTGCTTGTAGTCTTGACCAGTGTATAATAGGGCAATCGTCCAGACGTAAGCAGGGACTCTGTCAATTGGTGATATCCAAATGGTAATTTTATGAAAGTTTACGTAAGAAAGTCTGTTGATATATTCTTTCTTCTCCTGCCTGCAAACTGCTACTTTGACAGCTGAGTGCACCAGAGTAGTACCCTCTTCATAGAAACTTGCCGGCTGCTCCGATAACCAAGAGTTCACTGCCGTTTTCACATCGTCGTCATCATTGTAATGGTTGCCACTGAGGAGATGTTTGAGGTGGAGGAACAGATGGTAATCCCTCGGCGCAAGATCAGGACTGTAGGGTGGGTGGTCTAAAACTGTCCAAACTGCAGTGTGAGGTCTTGGAGAAGAACAATTCCCTTTATCAACATGCCGCGTCTTTTGTTTTGAATCGCTCAGCGTAGCTTTCTCAGGGTTATTCTTCTGCATTGATAGTGGTTCCTCGGTGCATGAAGTCGTCCAACAAAACACCATGCCTATCCCAAAACACCGACGCCATGATTTTGCGCTGGGACAGAGTCTGTTTGGCCTTCACCTTTACAGGCGAGTGTGTGTGTCTCCGTTCCATGCTCTGTTGCTTCGATTCGGGCGTGATATGCGAAACCCATGTTTCGTCTCCAGTTACGATCTGACTCAAGACGCCGTCACCTTCTTCGTCATAACGAGTCAAGAACTTCATCGCACAGTCAAACCTTTGGTTTTTGTGGTCCTCTGTTAGGAGTTTCGGGACCCAACGGGAGCACAGTTTCAGAAACAATGTCGTCAAGCCCTGATTTCGACACCTGTTATTGTGAAGCGCCTGTTCTCACGAATCTTCGCTTCAACAGAAGCCACCAAGCGACCGGAGCGGTCCTCATCATGGACCTTGTCACGGCCATCTTACGCACTTCGCAAATCTGCAGCCGACAGGTTCCTTGCTGACAAAAACCGTATCACTGACCGAACCTCACACGCGGCGGGCGAGTTGATAGTCAAGCACATGTTAGCTACAGAGCTGCCCGAGGTGTGCCGGTACCCGACGTACGCGCTCGTTGCGATATGCACGCGAACTACTAGTGTCTACAAGAAAACGGACCTTACTTAAAAAACATGCTAAACTGTTATCAACAGTGCACATCAGTTTTGTCACTATTATGAACGAATAGTATAATATTGAAGCCTAACCTCAGCTGTTTTAAGTTATTAAGATTCCAATTCCATGCAGTATAATATGTGATAAGTTACGCCAATTGTAACAAAATGTTTGAATGTGTATACAACGAATAATTTGAAAACATTAAGCAATTTCAACATTGTAAATATATTGACATTGCATTTTAAATATTAGAATAAGGCTTTACAGGCTGAAACTTCATTATTATTTTCAACAAGACGACGTAATATACAAACGTTTTAATATTTAAGATGTTTTCAAAGCTCATTAAGGATAAGTTTGTCAATATGAATGAAACATGTCCTATGATTTAATATTTAAGCAATAAAATAAGGATGAGATCCAAATTTTATAATTGCTCTTAATGTATTGAATAGGTGGATACAAAAGTTTTATTGTTTCTCCTTTATACATACCAATTAGACGAGCGGCTTGTCTTCCTTCTCCGAAAAATTCCCAGACCAAACCTCGCAACATTTTTGTAACGCTACTCTTTTGCCGGAAATCACCCAGAACAAATCGAGCTGCTTTTCTTTGGATTTTCTCTAGTTCTTAAATCAAGTAATCCTGATGAAAGTCCCATACACTGGAACAACACTCTAGTTGGGGTCTTACCACCGACTTATATGCCCTCTCATTACATCTTTACTGCAGCACCTAAACACCCTCATAACTATGTGCAGGGATCTGTATCCTTTATTTACAATTCCCTTTATGTGATTACCCCAGTGAAGATCTTTCCTTATATTAACACCTAGATAATTACAGTGATCCCCATAAGGAACTTTCACCCTGTCAACGCAGTAATTAAAACTGAGAGGACTTTTCGTATTTGTGAAACTCACAACCTGACTTTTAACCCCGTTTATCATCATACCATTGCCTGCTGTCCATTTTACAACATTATCGAGGTAATTTTGCAGTTGCTCACAATCTTGTAACTTATTTATACCGGGCGAGTTGACCATGCGGTGAGGGGTGCGTGGCTGTGAGCTTGCATCCGGGAGATAGTAGGTTCGAAACCCATTGTCGGCAGCCCTGAAGATGGTTTTCCTTGGTTTCCCAATTTCACACCAGGCAAATGTTGGGGGCTGTACCTTACTCAAGGCCACGGCCGCTTCCTTCCAACTCATAAGCCTTTCCTATCCCATCGTCGCCATAAGACCTATCCGTGTCGGTGCGACGTAAAGCCACTGGCAAAGAAATGTAACTTATTTATTATTCTATGCAGAATAACATCATCTTGCAAAAAGCCTTATCTTGGATTCCACTTCCTTACTCATATCGTTTATATATGTAAGAAAACATAAAGGTCCAATAATACTGCCTTGAGGAATTCCTCTCTTAAGTAATACAGCGTCAGATAAAGCCTAGCCTACTCTAATTGTCTGAGATCCATTTTCTAGAAATATAGCAACCCATTCAGTCACTCTTTTTTCTAGTCCGATTGCACTCATTTTTGCCAGTAGTCTCCCATGATCCACCCTATCAAATGCTTTAGACAGGTCAATCGCAATACAGTCCAATTAACCCCCTGAATCCAAGATATCTGCTACCGTATATCTTGATGGAATCCTGTAAGTTGAGCTTCAGTGGAATAACCTTTCCTGAACCCAAAGTGCTTTCTATCAAACCAGTTATTAATTTTGAAATCATGTCTAATATAATCAGAAAGAATGCCTTCCCAAAGCTTGCATGCAACACATGTCAAACTGACTGGCCTGTAATTTTCAGCTTTATGTCTATCACCCTTTCCTTTGTACACAGGGGCTACTATAGCAACTCTCCATTCATTTGGTATAACTCCTTCATGCAAACAATAATCAAATGAGTACTTCAGATATGGTACTATATCCCAACCCATTGTCTTTAGTATATCCCCAGAGATGTTATCAATTCCAGTCGCTATTGTAGTTTTCAACTTTTGTGTCTTATTGTAAATGTCATTGTTATTACAGTAAAACCTGCTTTAACGGACACCTCTCACTGGCGGACACCCTCATTGGCGGACGATTTTCTAGATCCGTAATTAAATACCATGTTGTGTATGATAAATTTACTCCTCTTTTACGGACACTCTTTATCACGGCCAGCCTTTATCACGGACGCGGACACACCATAGCCACGAGAAACTCCAATTAATCCTCTCCTCACGGACACTTTCTTTTTCAAAAAGTACTGTATTTGTGTCCTGTACAGTATGTATTCGCTTACTTTTTGCACAATCAGTACTTCCAGACACCGTAACGTTTGGTCCAGACTGTACACATTCTTGGAAGACAACGCTAAGCTACGCTATCACTTTGTGTGATCTGACAGCGCTCGAATTTGTACTTTCACTGTCAGGTTACGTTTCATTGACTCTCATAAACGTGAGAAGTGTGGTGTGCGTAAACTGTCGAAGTGTTCAAGATTGGAAAGACACAGGCAGCTGAAATTATGAAATAGCAAGAGGAACTAGTGAAAGAATAGTGTTAAAATGGCAACGAACAGCGCATTAAACTGTTTCAAACTGGTAGTGGAGCTCTCGTCGGCAAGGCAACGCTAGAGTGGTTCGCTAAAATAAGAAGTCCAATGTCCCTGTGTCAAGACCAATGATACAAGCAAAAGCGTTAGAATTCGCGGCTGAATTAGGTATTGGAGATTTCAAAGCCTCGCATGGCTGGCTAGAAAGATTCAGAAAGTGACACTGTATTAATTTCAGAGTGATTTGCGGAGAATAAACCAGTGTTAATATGTAGATTGTTGAAAATTGGCAAGAAAAAATACCTTCAATCAGAGACGGGTATGTTCCGGAAAATATTTTCAATGCCGATGAAACTGGATTTTTTTCCGTGCTTTATCTGACAAAACTTTGTGTTTCAAAGGAAATCGTTGTACTGGTGGAAAATTGCGAAAGTACGTCTTACTGTCTTGTTATGTGCAAGTATGAGTGGAGAACGGGAGAAGGTGTTTTAGGAATATGGACGTTACGAAGTTTGGCATTGAATGGAAAGCGAATAGGAAAGCATGGATGACCAGAGAAACAATGACAGAGTGGCTAGGACAATTTAACAGAAAAATGATACACCAGGAGTGAAAAGTGTTATTATTCCTTGATAATGCAGCATCGTCCGACTCGTTGGCTGAATGGTCAGCGTACTGGCCTTCGGTTCAGAGGGTCCCGGGTTCGATTCCTGGCCGGGTCGGGGATTTTAACTTTCATTGGTTAATTCCAGTGGCCCGGGGGCTGGGTGTTTGTGCTGTCCCCAACATCCCTGCAACTCACACACCACACATAAAACTATCCTCCACCACAATAACACGCAGTGTCCTACAAATGGCAGATGCCGCCCACCCTCATCGGAGGGTCTGCCTTACAAGGGCTGCACTCGGCTAGAAATAGCCACACGAAATTATTATTAATGCAGCATCGCATCCGGATAAACATAAGATGCAAAATCTGAAGATCGCCTTTTCCCCACCAAATGTAAGCTCAATTTCTCAGCCGCCTGACCAAGGAGTGATCCAGAACTTCAAGGTTATGTACGGACAGTTAGTGATGAAGCACATAGTATCAGAACTTAACGGGAATGAAGTAACCCTTCAAACACTGACAAAGGGACTGAATGGTCTCCAAGCAATTTTGTGAACAACCAATGCATGGAAAAACGTTACAGCCTCAACAATTCGTAATTGCTTTCTGAAAACTGGGTTTCCCGCTATTGGTGGACTTCGAATACCCTTCCTGACAGCATGGAAACAACACAACGGTTGATTAATGCAGCAGGTTACAGTGAACAAGTGAAATTGATTAAGATATTCCAACAGAGTGTGAGAGTAGAGACACAAAAACGATTCTTCAGTCAATCCAAGGACAAACATGACGAAAGCGAAAGTGAAGGTGATGCTAAAGAGTCTTTGAAGAAAATATAGAAATGAGGCTCTCAGCTTTGTTACGCGACAGAAAAAATTCTGTTGTAAACAAAATGATGAAAAAGGTGTACATTTGACCCAGGATTTAATTGCACATAGTGAAACTATCATTGCTAAACCGAAATGGACAAAACAAACGAACATTAAGGATTTTTTCAAGTGCTAATGTTTTGCTGTACTGTGCTAGAGATTGCTACATCTATACATTGATTTAAAGTTTCAAAAACTCGTACGCTATGGTATGTTCTTCTTAATTTTAACATGGTGGACGGTAATAGTGTACAGTGTGCTCAATAGAGGTTTCCAGAGAAGTGTTTTTATCTCTTTAATACAGTGTATCGCAGCTGCAGCAGCCCATGTACAACTTTGTCATGTGAGTACAGTGCAGTATATTGTACAACACTGTATACAGTATGCAATTAAAGGTACATTTGCGAGAATTGTTAACGCATACAATACATGGGTTATTGTGTTCCAACTTATTTTTAATCGTACCAGTTTCATAACCTCCCTTGACTGGTCACCCCTTCATAACAGGCATTGTTTTCGGTCCCCAAGGTGTCCGTTACAGAGAGTTTTTACTGCATATGTAAATTTTAATATTTCTTTAGCAGTAGTCACCTCCTCTATCTGGACAATATCCTTGTAATACATACGGTACTTTGCCTTTTGAAGATCCTCACATACACACTCCCCCTGTTCATTGATGATTCCTGGAATGTTCTCCTTGGAACCT
This sequence comes from Anabrus simplex, assembly GCF_040414725.1. Taxonomy (NCBI): domain Eukaryota; kingdom Metazoa; phylum Arthropoda; class Insecta; order Orthoptera; family Tettigoniidae; genus Anabrus; species Anabrus simplex. The sequence continues at coordinate 5,985,548 of NC_090271.1, forward strand.
GTTTCTGCTTTAATGATACCCTTCCATTTTTCACTAAAATTTGTATGACTGCCAATTATGCTTGCCATCATGTTATCCTTAGCTGACTTCTTTGCTAGATTCAGTTTCCTAGTAAGTTAATTCAATTTCTCCTTACTTCCACAGCCATTTCTAACTATTTCTTTCCAGTCTGCACCTCCTTGTCTCCTTATTTCTCTGTTATAATAAGGTGGGTGTTTAACATTCCTTACCACCTTTAAAGGTACAAACCTGTTTTCACATTCTTCAACAACTGGATTAAAGCCATCCCAGAGTCTGTTTACATTTTTATTTGTCATTTTCCACTGATCATAATTATTTTCAAAAACTCTCTCATGCCTGATTTATCAGCCATATGGTACTGCCTAATAGTCCTAGTTTTAGGACCTTTCTTTCTATCATTTATTTTTTACTACGAACAGCTTCAAGATCACTAATACCCTGTATTTCTTCGGTTTCTCTATAGAGCTCATCTGGTTTTACCAGTACCACGTCCAGGATACTCTTCCCTCTAGTTGGTTCCATCACTTTCTGAATCAGCTGTCCTTCCCATATTAACTTATTTGCCATTTGTTGGTCATGCTTCCTGTCATTTTCATTACTTCCTCAGTTGACATTTGGTAAATTCAGATCTCCCGCTACAATCACATTACTTTCCATGTCGTTTCCCACATAGCTGATTATCTCATCAAAAAATTTTGAATCAGCGTTAGCGCTACCATTTCCCGGTCTGTACACTCCAAAGGCATCAAGTTGCCTATTATCTTTAGAAATGAGCTTTACTCCTAGAATTTCATGTGTCTCATCTTTAACTTTTTTGTAGCTTACTCAAAATAATCATGAAGAAACTGCAGTTCTATATGCTGATCACACAAATATAATTAGCTTTTCGTAGCTACTCGGCAGGAGATTTTTTAAAGCTGTGGAAATTGAACTGAAGGGACTAATACAATTAATCTTATTTTGAAGCATATTATATAATTTGAATCCAATAGAGTCTACACATCTCAAGGCAATGGTTTTACTCTTGTTCTCGATAAAAATATTATTCCTTGTTCGCGTCTGGTAATTGTGATTATCAAAACTCTTTCTGAAATGATCAGTTTTTTTCACATATAGAATGCATTGCATGATGTGTATGCTTGGTACTGGGAGTATCCTTAGTCTCTTAAATAATGTTCTGCAATGATCTAACCTGGTATGCCTCGATATAATTCTGATAGCTCATTTCTGTATTTGAAAAATAACATCAACATTTGTTTTGTAGTAGCCCCAGAGACCAATAGCATAAGAGATGACTGAATGGAAATATCCGAAATATGCATTCTTCACTACAACTGTCAGACAAAATCCTTAAGGCAAAGCAAACAGAACTCTGAGACTTCCCTGTTTTTTAATATGTCAGTCCCATCTTAGATTTTCATCTATATGGACACCTAAAATTTTTGTCGTCAACGTATTTTCATTTGCATTTAATATAAGGTTGTATTATTTTTTGTCATGGTAGCTTAATGCCTTGAATTCTATGTATTGGGTCTTTTCTGGCTCAGTGTTAATTTGTTTTCTCTGTATCATGATTCTAAACTAGACAGGACTGCATTTGCTGCAATTTCTATAGACATAGGGCAGGAATATTAATAATTATGTTTGTATCATCAGCATACAGAACTGCAGTTTCTACTTGATTATTTTGAGGAAGATCATTCACATACATCAAGAAAAGAACAGGCCCCAAAATACTACCCTGCGGAATACCGAAGTCTCTGTTTTTCACCTGAGAGTGATATGTCTCGTTATGCCCTTTACTGTTACAATGTGTAATTTCAAAAAACTGGGGTCGTTTATCCAGGTGTGATCTAAACCAGTTGTTAACAATTACTCTAACCCCAGTCTGATATAATTAATGCAACAATATTTCATGATCAACATGAAAGGTCAAGAAATAGTCCTATCACAGTTTCATAATTATCAACTGTGTAAAATATGATAAAGCAAAGTACTTCAGCCAGTTCTGAACCAGTGTTGTGCATTCTTGAACAAGTTATATTTGATAAATAATTTAGTAATGCGATCTTTCATAGCACATTGCCCACAACACTCCACTACACCTTGCCTCTCCAAAGAACATAATCCTTGCCGACAACAATCCACTACATCCACCCACTCTAACGAACATTTTCAGTGCTCACAACACTCCACTACACCTTGCCTCTCCAATGAACATACCAATTACCCACACACTCCACTACATCCTCCCTCTCAATTGAACCGGGTCATTGCACATAATATTCCAGTACATCTCACCTCTCTTATGAAACTACTCGTTGTGCATAACACTCCACATCATATTCCCTCTCCAATGAAGGGAATCGTTGCCCACAACACTCCACTACATTCCCCCTCTCCATTGAACCGGGTCATTGCACATAACATTCCACTACATCTTTCCTCTCCAATTAAATGGATCACTCCTCACAACACTCCAGTACATCCACACTCTCCAATGAAACGTGTCATTGCACATAACCCACCACCACATCTTCAATCTCGAATTAGCGGGGTCATTGCACATAACATTCGACTCCCTTTCACCTCTCCAGTGAACTGAGTCATCCCCATACAACACTCCGCTACATCATCACCCTCCAATGAACAGAACAATTGCCCACAACACTCCAGTACACGTTCCGTCTCCAATGAACGGTTTCATTGCCCACAGTTCTCAAATTCGTATTCTCCAACGAATAGATTCATTGCCCAGAACAGGTTCCCTCTCGAATGAACGGAACCATGGTCCTAAACACTCCACTACATCTTCCCTTTCCATGATCGGAACAATTTTACAAAACAATCCCCTACATCCTCCCTATCCAATGAACAGTGTCATTGCCCAAAACATTGTCTTCATCTTACCTCTCCAATGAACGGAATCATTGCCCACAACACTTCACTACAAACTCCCTCTCCATTGAGAAGTGTCATTGCCCAACCCACCACTACATCTTCCCTCTCCAATGAACGGTGTCGTTCTCCACAACACTCAACTGCATCTTCCCTCTCCAATGAACATAGTTATTGCCCACAACACTCCACTACATCTTCCCTCTCCAATGAACATAGTTATTGCCCACAACACTCCACTACATCTTCCCTTTCCAATGAACGGTGCCATTGCTCACAACACTCCACTACACCTTCCCTCTCCAATGAACATAGTTATTGCCCACAACACTCCACTATATCTTCCCTTTCCAATGAACGGTGTCGTTCTCCACAACACTCCACTACATGTTCCCTCTCCAATGAACATAGTTATTGCCCACAACACTCCACTACATCTTCCCTCTCCAATGAACATAGTTATTGCCCACACCACTCCACTACATCTTCCCTTTCCGATGTACGGTGTCGTTCTCCACAACACTCCACTACATCTTCCCTCTCCAATGAACATAGTTATTGCCCACAACACTCCACTACATCTTCTCCTCCAATGAACATAGTTATTGACCACAACACTCCACTACATCTTCCCTTTCCAATGAACGGTGCCATTGCCCACAACACTCCGCTACATCTAACCTCTCCAATGAACATAGTCATTGCCCACAACACTCCACTACATCTTTCCTCTCCAATGAACATAGTTAATGCCCACGACACTCCACTACATCTTCTCCTCCAATGAACATAGTTATTGCCCACGACACTCCACTACATCTTCTCCTCCAATGAACATAGTTATTGACCACAACACTCCACTACATCTTCCCTTTCCAATGAACGGTGCCATTGCCCACAACACTCCGCTACATCTAACCTCTCCAATGAACATAGTTATTGCCCACAACACTCCACTACATCTTCCGTCTCCAATGAACATAGTTATTGCCCACAACACTCCAATACATCTTCCCTTTCCAATGAACGGTGCCATTGCCCACAACACTCCACTACATCTTCCCTCTCCAATGAACATAGTTATTGCCGATAACACTCCACTACATTTTCCCTCTCCAATGAACATAGTTATTGTCCACAACACTCCACTACTTCTTCCCTCTCCAATGAACATAGTTATTGCCCACAACACTCCACTACATCTTCCCTCTCCAATGAACATAGTTATTGCCCACAACACTCCACTACATCTTACCTTTCCAATGAACGGTGACATTGCCCACAACATTCCGCTACATCTTCCCACTCATTTAATGGAATAATTACCGACAACACTCTACTACATCTTCCCTCTGCAATGAACATAGTTATTGCCCACAACACTCCACTACATCATCCCTCTCCAATGAACATGGTTATTGCCGATAACACTCCACTACATCATCCCTCTCCAATGAACATGGTTATTGCCGATAACACTCCACTACATCTTCCCTCTCCAATGAACATAGTTATTGCCCACAACACTCCACTACATCTTCCCTCTCCTATGAACATAGTTATTGCCCACAACACTCCCCTACATCTTCCCTCTCCAATGAACGTAGTTATTGCCCACAACACTCCACTACATCTTCCTCTCCAATGAACATAGTTATTGCCCACAACACTTCACTACATCTTCCCACTCTTTAATGGAATAATTACCGACAACACTCCACTACATCTTCCCTCTCCAATGAACATAGTTATTGCCCACAACACTCCACTACATCTTCCCACTCCTTTAATGGAATAATTACCGACAACACTCCACTACATCTTCCCTCTCCAATGAACATAGTTATTGCCCACAACACTCCACTACATCTTCCCTCTCCAATGAACATAGTTATTGCCGATAACACTCCACTACATCTTCTCCTCCAATGAACATAGTTATTGACCACAACACTCCACTACATCTTCTCCTCCAATGAACATAGTTATTGACCACAACACTCCACTACATCTTCTGCTCCAATGAACATAGTAATTGACCAAAACACTCCACTACATCTTCACCTCCACAACACTCCACTACATCTTCCCTCTCCAATGAACATAGTTATTGCCGATAACACTCCACTACATCTTCTCCTCCAATGAACATAGTTATTGACCACAACACTCCACTACATCTTCCTCTCCAATGAACATAGTTATTGCCCACAACACTTCACTACATCTTCCCACTCTTTAATGGAATAATTACCGACAACACTCCACTACATCTTCCCTCTCCAATGAACATAGTTATTGCCCACAACACTCCACTACATCTTCCCACTCTTTTAATGGAATAATTACCGACAACATTCCACTACATCTTCCCTCTCCAATGAACATAGTTATTGCCGATAACACTCCACTACATCTTCTCCTACAATGAACATAGTTATTGACCACAACACTCCACTACATCTTCTCCTCCAATGAACATAGTTATTGACCACAACACTCCACTACATCTTCTCCTCCAATGAACATAGTTATTGACCACAACACTCCACTACATCTTCTCCTCCAATGAACATAGTTATTGCCCACAACACTCCACTACATCTTCCCTCTCCAATGAACATACTTATTGCCCACAACACTCCCCTACATCTTCCCTCTCCAATGAACGTAGTTATTGCCCACAACACTCCACTACATCTTCCTCTCCAATGAACATAGTTATTGCCCACAACACTCCACTACATCTTCCCACTCTTTAATGGAATAATTACCGACAACACTCCACTACATCTTCCCTCTCCAATGAACATAGTTATTGCCCACAACACTCCACTACATCTTCCCACTCCTTTAATGGAATAATTACCGACAACATTCCACTACATCTTCCCTCTCCAATGAACATAGTTATTGCCGATAACACTCCACTACATCTTCTCCTCCAATGAACATAGTTATTGACCACAACACTCCACTACATCTTCTCCTCCAATGAACATAGTTATTGACCACAACACTCCACTACATCTTCTCCTCCAATGAACATAGTAATTGACCAAAACACTCCACTACATCTTCTCCTCCAATGAACAGAGTCATTGCCCACAACACTCCACTACATCTTCCCTCTCCAATGAACATAGTTATTGCCCACAACACTCCACTACAACTTCCCACTCCTTTAATGGAATAATTACCGACAACACTCCACTACATCTTCCCTCTCCAATGAAGATAGTTATTGCCCACAACACTCCACCACATCTTCCCTCTCCAATGGACATAGTTATTGCCCACAACACTGTACTACATCTTCCCTCTCCAATGAACATAGTTATTGCCCACAATACTCCACCACATCTTCCCACTCGAATGAACATAGTTATTGCCCACAACACTCCACTACATCTTCCCTCTCCAATGAACAGAGTCATCGCCCTCAACTCTCCAATACATCCTCATTCTCCAAATAACCGGTCCATTGCCCACAACTCCCCATAAAATCTTTACTCTCCAATTAACGGTGTCGTAGCACACAACCGTCCACTACATCATAACTCTCCAATGTACAGTGGGAGTCCCCACAACACTCCACTTCATCTTCCCTCTCGAATGAACAGGACCATTGCCACAACACTCCACTACATCTCCCTTTCCAATAAACGGATCCATTGCCCACAACACTCCAGGTTACTTTCGCTCTCCAATGAACAGAATCATTGCCCACAAACATCGACTACGTATTCTTCAAAGAACAGATTCATTACCGAGATCAACTTCCCTCTCCATTGAACAAAGTCATTTCCCACAACACTCCACTACAACATCCCTCTCCATTGAACGGAATTATTGCCCACAACACTCCACTACATCCTCCCTCTCCAGTGAATGGCCTCATTGCCCACAACACTCCATATATCTTCCCTCCCTATTTAACGGAATCTTTGCCCACAACACTCCACTACATCTTCCCTCTCCATTGAACGGAATCTTTGCCCACAACACTCCATACATCTTCCCTCCCCATTGAACGGAATCATTGCCCACACCACTCCACTACATCTTCCCTCTCCATTGAACGGAATCTTTGCCCACAACACTCCACTACATCTTCCCTCTCCAATGAACATAGTTAATGCCCGCGACACTCCACTACATCTTCCCTCTCCAATGAACATAGTTATTGCCCACAACACTCCACTACATCTTCCCTCTCCAATGAACATAGTTATTGCCCACAACACTCCATACATCTTCCCTCCCCATTGAACGGAATCATTGCCCACAACACTCCCATACATCTCCCCTTTCCAATGAACGGTGCCATTGCCCACAACACTCCACCACATCTTCCCTCTCCAATGAACATAGTTATTGCCCACAACACTCCACTACATCTTCCCTCTCCAATGGACATAGTTATTGCCCACAACACTCCACTACATCTTCCCTCTCCAATGAACATAGTTATTGCCCACAACACTCCACTACATCTTCCCTTTCCAATGAACGGTGCCATTGCCCATAACACTCCACTACATCTTCCGTCTCCAATGAACATAGTTATTGCCCACAACACTCCACTACATCTTCCCTTTCCAATGAACGGTGTCGTTCTCCACAACACTCCACTACATCTTCCCTCTCCAATGAACATAGTTATTGCCCACAACACTCCACTACATCATCCCTTTCCAATGAACGGTGCCATTGCCCATAACACTCCACTACATCTTCCCTTTCCAATGAACGGTGCCATTGCCCACAACACACCACTACATCTTCCCTTTCCAATGAACATAGTTATTGCCGATAACACTCCACTACATCTTCCCTCTCCAATGAACAAAGTTATTGCCCACAACACTCCGCTACATCTTCCCTTTCCAATGAACGGTGCCATTGCCCATAACACTCCACTACAACTTCCCTTTCCAATGAACGGTGCCATTGCCCACAACACACCACTACATCTTCCCTTTCCAATGAACATAGTTATTGCCGATAACACTCCACTACATCTTCCCTCTCCAATGAACATAGTTATTGCCCACAACACTCCAGTACATCTTCCTTTTCCAATTGACGGTGTCGTTCTCCATAACACTCAACTGCATCTTCCCTCTCCAATGAACATACTTATTGCCCACAACACTCCACTACATCTTCCGTCTCCAATGAACATAGTTATTGCCCACAACACTCCATACATCTTCCCTCCCCATTGAACGGAATCATTGCCCACAACACTCCCATACATCTCCCCTTTCCAATGAACGGTGCCATTGCCCACAACACTCCACCACATCTTCCCTCTCCAATGAACATAGTTAATGCCCGCGACACTCCACTACATCTTCCCTCTCCAATGAACATAGTTATTGCCCACAACACTCCACTACATCTTCCCTCTCCAATGAACATAGTTATTGCCCACAACACTCCATACATCTTCCCTCCCCATTGAACGGAATCATTGCCCACAACACTCCCATACATCTCCCCTTTCCAATGAACGGTGCCATTGCCCACAACACTCCACCACATCTTCCCTCTCCAATGACCATAGTTATTGCCCACAACACTCCATACATCTTCCCTCCCCATTGAACGGAATCATTGCCCACAACACTCCCATACATCTCCCCTTTCCAATGAACGGTGCCATTGCCCACAACACTCCACCACATCTTCCCTCTCCAATGACCATAGTTATTGCCCACAACACTCCGCTACATCTTCCCTTTCCAATGAACGGTGCCATTGCCCATAACACTCCACTACATCTTCCCTTTCCAATGAACGGTGTCGTTCTCCACAACACTCCACTACATCTTCCCTCTCCAATGAACATAGTTATTGCCCACAACACTCCACTACATCTTCCCTCTCCAATGAACATAGTTATTGCCCACAACACTCCACTACATCTTCCCTCTCCAATGAACATAGTTATTGCCCACAACACTCCACTACATCTTCCCTTTCCATTGTACGGTGTCGTTCTCCACAACATTCCACTACATCTTCCGTCTCCAATGAACATATTTATTGCCCACAACACTCCACTACATCTTCCCACTCCTTTAATGGAATAATTACCGACAACACTCCACAACATCTTCCCTCTCCAATGAACATAGTTATTGCCCACAACACTCCACTACATCTTCCCACTCCTTTAATGGAATAATTACCGACAACACTCCACTACATCTTCCCTCTCCAATGAACATAGTTTTTGCCGATAACACTCCACTACATCTTCCCGTTCCAATGAAGATAGTTATTGCCCACAACACTCCACCACATCTTCCCTCTCCAATGAACATAGTTATTGCCCACAACACTCTACTACATCTTCCCTCTCCAATGAACATAGTTATTGCCCACAACACTCCACTACATCTTCCCTCTCCAATGAACATAGTTATTGCCCACAACACTCCACTACATCTTCCCTTTCCAATGAACGGTGTCGTTCTCCACAGCACTAAACTGCATCTTCCCTCTCCAATGAACGGAATCATTGCCCATGTAGCGGAAGGTACACCTCAACGCCGTGCATTCAAAATTAGCGCCTATATGAACTCTATTTGTAAAACAGTGAAACTGAAACTACACCAACTTGGAACTTTAAAGATGTCATCACAAAAATATTGAGTAATTTTGTTATTGTGAAGTTTCCTAAACTGACGGAATTTCTCCTGATTTTGTTTGCCCTTCATCAAGTTGTGCTTTTTTCCATAGATGAAACTACCAAAAGATATGATCATGCAGCCTGGTGCGAGGTGTAAGAAGTTGTTATGTAAAGAAGTTTTGTATTTCTAGGTTTTTGTAACTGTTTGATGTTCATTAGTTTTTGGGTTGGCAATGGTTCCTTTTTCTTTCCGTCAGTTTTAAATCTTTCCAATGAAAAATTTCTGTAATTAATTTTCAACCTATCACAGGCTCCTTGTTGGATTTTGAGTGTTACTTTTGAATTTAACCAAAAATTTAAGAGGGTGTTGCCTGATGAATCTTGAATGATCTCGAACCTTCCCTGAGGGTTTATAAACTGCGGCTTTTCACATTTCTGGCCAATTGATCGACGTCTATCTGAGCGTGTATTTGTGTTTAGCAGGAGGCGGGCAGCCTCTTTCGCCGGCAGCTAGAACATCTACAAGGTAATGGCCACATAACGTTATTCTTTCTTGCTACCTCCACAGTTTAATCCGAGGGAAAGGTCCGAATCTTTAACTATGTAACCTATTTTTCTAGAGTGTAAATCATCTTTCGGCTAATGTAAAAACTTCGTAAGCCCTTTAATTGTAAATCGAGGATAGAGAGTGAATTAGTCTCTCGAGCTCCCCTTCATCCTTGTTTGAGGCGACTTCGACAGATTTTTATTCTGTAATGTGGTAAAAGTAATTTCTATTCGAGTCACCTCAGTAGTGTGGGAATAGCCCCTGTCTCATCGGCCTAGAGCCCTTTAGGCTTTTAAGTTTTATTCTCTTGGAGTGCAGTGTATGCCTCCATTTCGTTTGTGTTTGGGCCAGTTATTTATCCTTTTCTTGTCCATGAAGGCCGCGTAGGTTGGGTATTAAATTCCCCTGTATAACATGATCTTTCAATTTGTAAGTTGGGCCTTGTAAGGCCAGAGATTGTCAGATTTTCATTTCATGCAATGTTGCCTTGAGTAGGCATGAGAAATTGAGAGCATGTTAGCTCTTTTTCAGGTTTTGTAATTGTAAAGTGTGCCTCTGAAAGGCAAGATATTTGATTTTAGGAGCAAGTGCACTTTTAATAGGGAATTTGTTCCCTTAAGTAAATAATTCTTCTTCCATTTATAAAGTTGTAAAACTATGGACTTAAAGCAAAAAAGTGTTAAGGTTCTGAATCTTGGATTTTTCCTAATCTGGTTTCAAGCTTAGCATTGTACCTGATTTTTATTTTTCCCTTGTGGAAATGTGTTAAGTATGTTTTTTATAATGAAAGAAATATAAACTTTGTTAAAGTTTTAATTCAATTCTTGACATTGAAGTTAGACCCATTCAAGCCCGCACCTTCTTTCACCTCTGCGTTATACAGATACCCCGGAACAAGTGGTAGCAGATCGTGGCTGAATGGGTCTTAATTAAGCACTTTTTGACGGCTAAACGTAGAATCCGGACCGAACTCTAAGAATTTTCTCACTCGCTGGATTTTTTCTCCTGCTTCTAAATTTGTAAATTTTTTCCATATTGTCTTGCCCTCGCGAAGTCCTCCATCCCGGGTACTTGCGCAGGGAGGAATTGATGTATGAGTTGCTTATTAGGAATGTTCAATCTGGAGGCACGGTTGTGGCAGATACCACCAAACTTAAAGAGCATTAGAATTACGAATTTGTATTCCAACTTTGCGGGAGAAGTTAATTGATGAGGCCCTCTCCACTATCACTGACTCCACCGAGCTAGCATCTGTAGTTAGTTTTTGGAAGTAAGTGATCCTTCTCCTAATCAACTTAAAAGAGTGCAAGCAAGATTGTTCCATTTTGTAACCGAGTTAGCGATCTATTATCTCTAATATTAAAGGAGGATCATGCTAAGGGGCTAGTGATTTAGTTGACCATCCATCAGAAATGTCTAATAGAGTTAATCAATTTTTGACTGGGGCAGCTGCTCCCAAAATAGACCAGTTCCCTGTGATAAACATAGTAAGTGTAGAGGATTCTTCCAAGAGTGTAGAAAGTAGAAAATCTGTGGCAACTCAACAAATTTCTGCCCCATTATAAAACAAGTTTGTTCGTCGTACACCAATTCCACCGTTCTTTGTGTCTGAAGCCTCTCAACCATCTAGGCCGTCACGCCCCTTCCGCTGGCTAGGTTACTTAGGGGAATTTCAAAATTTTCAGTAAATTCCACTAATGATGTCATTTCATTTCTCAGGTTTTTAGTTGAATTTCAGGACCGCGCACTAGTCTATTCTCTCTCTCACTCCCAAATTCTTCAAATCATGTGTCCATATTCTGTAGGTGTCCTCTCGGACAAAATAGTTAAAGCTAGAGCTGACAAATCACCCATAGAAGACTTCCATGCTCACCTTCTGGCAAATTTCATTCCGAATAGGGCAATGTTCTCTCTAATAGAGAAGTACTATTTCACAGTACAGAACCTGCACGAAAATCTTGCGGATTACATCCAAGATATCAAGTTTTATACCCGAGTGTTCGCCCTAAATTTTTCCGAAGGCCAGATTGTGCGAACTATTGTTGAAGGGATCTCTCCACCTTACAGACCTTATTTATGTTTTGAGTCTCGTCCCCAAACCTTGGCAAATTAGAGACTATGGCTGCCTCAGCCGAAGGAGTGCGGTATGCCGACACCTTAAGTGTTGCGAAGGAACCCCCTCCTTCACCACCCGTTAATGCTTGTGGGTCTACGGTACATCACTGTAACAAGTGTCCTTTGAACAAACCCAGTGGGACAAAGAATGGGGCAGGGTCATCTCAAGTATGTTTCAAATATGGTTCGTTTACCCACCTCACCAAAAATTGCACTAATGTCAATAGCACCCCCTCCTGCTCAACTTCTGGTGCAACCTCCGCGAACTCCAATAACATAAAGTGACTAGTGTCATCGCCTGAGTCGGCATGTTCATCTTTCCAAGGCTCAGCCCCTGTTAAACCCAGCGAAAGCTCTGGTAAGAATAAAGGGTCTTCTAATCCATCATTTGAATGCCCTAAAGGATGCCTCCGGGTTGCGGCGGAGACCCCCGCACTTGTTCCTTTTCTTAAAATTGAGTAGAATAATGGACCGGTCACCACTCTATTAGCCTCTGGGAGTGTTTGTTCTATTATTTCCGCCGACTGGTATTCCAAATTAAAGTCTGTCTGTAAATTTTCTGATTATTGTTCGTCTTCGGTCCAGTGCGTTTCGGATAATTCCTATCCATTAGAAATTTTAGGGCCCACCTTTGCCAAAATTCGTATTTCTAAATTCACTTGGAAAGTAAAATTGGTTGTGGCCAAACACTTGTCTTGCCCCGTAATATTAGGAGCGGATTTCATGTCTTCTACAGGTCTGGTGCTCGACATTCAGAGAAAGTCGTTCACTTTCAAATTTGCTAATAATGGTAAAATTCCTTTGCTTAAGGGTAATTCTGTGTCATGTTCATCTGTTTGTCCTACCCAGGATGAGATGTTGTTAGACTTTAGACATCTACCTGAGGAGCAGGCTGAAAGTATTCGTAAGTTGTGTCAGTCGTTTCCGGATGTATTTTCCGATACTCTCGGTGTTACTGACCTCATTGAATACAAGATTGAGGTTAAGGACTCGATCCTAGTGAGGTGTCCACCCTATAGGCTGTCTCCACCGAAAATGAAGGCTTTTAAAGGGATCATCGACCAAATGCTAAAAGATGGTATTATTCGACCCTCCACGTCGGCGTATTCATCGCCAATTTTTCTGGTGCCCCAAGGTGGCTTCAGGCCTGTGATTGACTATAGGGCTTTAAATCGGAAGGTGGTGTTACAATCGGTCCCTCTTTCCGACCTTCACTATTGTTTTTCATGGTTTCGGAAAGCTAAGTTCTTCACCATCTTAGACTTTAATCAGGCGTACAACCATATCCCTCTAGCTGAAGAATCGCAACATCTAACAGCTTTTGCCACGGATTGGAACTTGTATGAGTACAACCGCTTGCCTTTCGTGCTCCCCACGGGGGCATCGGTGCTCAGTAGACTGCTAGATAGAGTCTTCTCCGACATCAAATTTGATTACTTGTATCACTATCTTGATGATATCATCGTATTTCCTGAGACCTTTGAAGTACACGTGGATCATCTGAAGGAAGTACACAATCGCCTTCTTAAAGCTGGGTTGACTGTTCAACTATCCAAGGTAGCGTTTGTTAAACCTTCTATGTCATTCCTAGGGCATATTGTGTCCACCTGATGGTGTTTCTATTGATCAATCTAGAAAACAGCCCATCCGTGATTTCAAACCTCCTAAGGACATCAAAGGTATTGCCAGGTTCATAGTGCCCCCATATTACCGGGCAACTCAGCCGGTGAGCGAGAGTCCCAGAGGCGGAACGTTCGCTTACAGGCTGTGCAAAAAAATTAAGGGCAGGGATAACCTAGGGACTGGCGACAAATGAGAAACACTGAAAATGGGTTTTAACATTTATTTAAAAATAAGCACTTTCCATAAGATATCAAAAATTTCCAAAATCTTGAAATAAAATAAAATGTTTCTTCCGAGCCGGTTCCTAGTTCAACGGGATTTCTTCCTCAAAAATTACGTTCTGTAAATATATGAAATAAAATTATCTTGATTGTTTTAAGAAATTAATCATTTCGTTATTTGAGATAACCCTATATCAAATTTTAAAATCTGATTTTAAATCAATTAATTGAGTCGACAAGTAATTTATCATTTACACTTGATTCATTGAATTTCCCTATTCAAAAAATTTAATAATTATTTCTTCTGATGAAATATTCCTACAATTAATTATTTAAACTGTAAATTATTTAACTGAAATAGTTTTAAGACTCACATTTAACTTATCATATTTTTAAACTTTGCATAAATCAACGCAATGTTGTGCACAACTCACAATTCAATATCTTAAATTTTTCGACACGTAAGGTTATTCATTTACATTCAGTGAAATCAATCCATGGACGTGACCCTTGCCTATCTATTTTTATTTGAAGCAATAGACCCAAATCTATCTTATTTCACCGTAAAAATGCTTAAAGATTCATAACCGAGTCAAATATACTCGTCTCAAACAACATGGAATCGAAGAAAATTTAGGCGCATAGCGTACAAAACATCATGACGAAAAATCACCATGAAAAATCATAGTCATAAAATACTATCCAATCATCCATCTCACATTCATGCTTAGGCCCACGGCAACATTAATAAATAATTTTAACGAAATCTAGTCCTTGATTTTTATTTTTAATGCTTATTCGAACTTGGAGAAATTTTCCCGATGACGGTATCAGCTAATGACTACCATTGCGATCATTTGATATGTGATTGTATCAGGATTATCACTTTCACAATGAAATACAATTCACAACGATGTTCCAGGGAAATTTTAAAATAGAATTCATCACACATAATTCCATAAAATTGCCTACAGCATCGGATAAATAAACATTCGCGTATGCGGTCTATGAGTCACGTCGTCATTATTATTATTCTCCTACTATCTCAAAAATCTCAATTAATATGTGCTCCGCATGAAGAAACTATGTTCAGAGACATACTCTCTTCCAAAATAGACTCAAATAATGGACTCACAAATAAATACCTATCATCCGATCCATTTCCAAGTCTAAAATATCCAATAACACAGTAAATGCAAATAAGTGAACATTCAAAACACGACCGTATCCCAGGCCTACATTTACTCAAATTTGAGCACACATTAACCTCTTATAAGCTCAATAATAATTATACTCATGACCATAAATTATCCTTTAGACCGGAGTGATGTTAAATTATTATTATTATTATTATTATTATTATTATTATTATTATTATTATTATTATTATGCGCGCGATCACGTCCTCGTAGGCTATAGCTTAATAAATCATAGATGACTCTGTCATATCCCGAATCCATAACAGACCACAAATCATCTGGGAAAAATCTTAAAATAATAGAACACGTCAATATTCTGTCCCATTCAACTCAAAAATTATTTTAAATTATTTAATAAATTAAGTATTATTATCGCATGGGTCAAATAATTTTAGCAATCTCCTATGCTTATTCTGGGACAGTGAGAACCCGTCTCGAAGATATTCACTCAAGTAGAAGAAATTAATAGGTCCCAAGTACACTCTCACACTCATCTCAAATTCTACCAACACCAAGGAAAGAAGAATGAAATTTCTAACTACGAAGACTAATAGAAATTATTGCAAATATATAAACAAGGACTACGATTACAATAATATTACAAAAGAGTGATAGAGAATAATTTAAAATCTTATCTGAAGTGGACATGGTTCTGGACTTGGCGGATGATCAAGGAAATTGGATCAGTCACCCATCTCGAATAATATTCTCCCCTCGGCTGAAGTACGCCTTACATTTTAATAATTCATGGCTGCAGTGAGGGTAGACATGGAACAGCTGCTGACTCCTTTATACTGTTGAGGTTTCATCCTTGGAAAATTTTCTGGACTGCTTGCAATCTTCCGTCTTCTGGTAAATAGCTGAAACTAATAAATGAGTCTTAATAATAGTTCCAAACACACACACGACGAGTTAGGATGGAAAAGATTACGTACTTTACTGTTTCTTTATTTCGTAGAATAAATGAAATCTGAACTGCTGTATTTCAGACATTTTTGCAAACTAAAATTTCCTCAGAAGCAGAAATATTGCCGTACGGTACCAGATAAGTGCTTATAGCTGCTAAAGTCAAGTAGATCGCCTCCAAATGAAATCAAGGAATGACGGCGAATGCAATCAGGGAATACGACGGCGAGAATGAAACAAATTTCCCCAGATGCACAAGTATTTAATATTCTTGAGACGTAGGTGTGTCTTCAAGTCGTAGGCTATTGGTTGAAATCTTGCGATCAGGCAAACCCTCCAATTCTATTGGTGAAACATTTTGACATACAAGTCCAGGAGGTATTGATCGCCCTAGACCTGGTAATTCCGTGGTCACGTGTTACACAGCTGGAGTCGAGGACACGGCACAAAAAACCCAAGGGCACTGCTGCTTGTCGGCAAAAAAAAAAAAAAACAAAAAAAAACCGTTTCTGCTGCACGCTCGCGGAGATACTGTAAAGTTGAAATCTCCGTTCTGACTGGCAATTTAATGCATTAGTCCACCCTGATAATAAAATATTCTTCTCAAATAAACCAATTACCAATTTTCAAGGGTACAATAGGCATGGTGAATATCTTCAATTCCTACTTTCGGTAACAGAGCGGTGCCCTTGAACTTACTCCTTAGGAAATGAGTCAAATTTGAGTGGGGGCTGTCTCAACAAGCCGCTTTTGAAGATCTAAAATTAGCTCTTTGTAACGCTCCGGTTCTTGCAATGCCTGATTTTTCCAAGAAAATCATCGTTCAAACCGACGCCTCGTCATCGGCGGTGGCTGCTGTGCTTCTTCAGGAAACTGAACTCGGAAGGCAACCCAACGCTTATGCGTCTAGGACGTTATCGGCCCAAGAGGCTAAATATTCCATCTAAGAACTTGAGGATTTGGCAATTTTATTTGCGTTAGAGAAGTTCCGCCTCTATCTGGAACACGTCAAGTTCGATCTGGAAACAGATAATCAAGCGTTAAGTTGGGTCTTATGTATGCCGCGTCGTACTGATCGTGTAGCCCGATGGGCCATCAGGATTTCTGCATTCCAGTTTGAAGTGAGGCATATCAGAGGATCTAAAAATGTGGTTGCGGATGGACTAAGCCGCATGTTTGCTCATGATGTAGAGACCGCCGAACAGGAAGATAGTTCTTCTCTTCCCACGCCCATACCTTCGGGCGTTAATGCCATTCTAACTGATGCCCCGATGTTGCTTCGGGACATTGAAAAATATCAACTTGAAGATCCTGTGCTGGCCCCTATTATTGAAACCCTTTCTTCTGGGGAACATGTCGTCCCTTATGTATTGAGGAACGGGGTTTTATGTTGTCCGTCGGGGCATCATCAAAAGATGAAAGTTGCGGTCCCAGCTGTTCTTGTGCCTATGATCTTCAAGTACTATCATGAGACCCCATTGGGGGGGGCATTTAGGCATCTTCAAAACTCTGGAAAAGATCCGTGAGATGTTCATTTGGAAAGATATGGACGGCGAAATTCGTGAATTGGTAAAAGCCTGTAAATCTTGCTTGCTTAGTCCATGAAGCCAGGTCTATTATCATCTCATCAAGCGTCGCTCCCCATGGAGCGCCTATATATAGACTACGTCGGCCCATTCCCCCAATCAAAGGGGAACGCCAATTAATTTATTCTAGTGTGTGTAGATGGATTCACAAGATTTTCCTGATTATTTCCGAATAAGCTGGCAACGGCTCAGTCCACCATTTCTTGTTTAAATACCATATTCGCTTCCTGTGTCCCCTGTCAATATTTAGTTTCTGATAATGCTAAGGCATTCACATCCAACTTATTCCGCAAATTCTGTTTCGATCTGTCTATATCACACGTAACTACATCGGCGTATTATCCTCAACCATCTCTGGCTGAGCGGGTCAATCGCAATGTTAGATCAGCTCTCATCGCATTTCATCATGAAGATAATTCCAGGTGGGATACGTCCCTGCATTGGTTGGCCTTTGCTTTGAATTCGGCGGTTCATGAGTCCCATAAGTTTACTCCAGCTTCTCTTATGTTTAAATTTGTTCCTAACACGCCGCTCTCTAACCTTTGGTCACTCAATGATATTTTACCAGAGACAAAAGATCCCGATAATATTAAGGATCTATGGAAGAAGACTAAGCACAACTTGAAGGTTTCTCATGAAAATGTTAGGGAAAGATATGATCGTGGACAGAGGCCCACCAATTTAAAAGTAGGAGATCAAGTCGTGTTTAGAAACTTTGTTCCCGCGGGCAAGCTTGCCCACAGATTTCATGGGCCGTGCATTATATTAGATTTCATGACGGCAGTTATATTACTGGTAAGCAATCTAGCTACAGAGAGGATCTTTAGTGTGCACCTTTCCCAGGTTTTTTTAATTTTTTATTTTAATCAAACACCTTTTTATTACTCTATTAACCTTTTACAATAAACATGTATAATGTATACACAAAAACTGATGACATACACTTTCTGAAGTTCATTGTCCTAGTTCCTTAATGCTAAACAATGTTGTCAAACACTGATCACATTTTAACTTTGTCGGTTCCTTAAGTAGTCTGTGGCACATTAACACCTTATACTGATCTAATAATTAAAATATTCAAACACTGTTACGCCATGAATTAAAACTGATATAAGAATGAACCAAAACCTGTTGACATCTTCTGATTGCGCTTATATGTCCATCGTTCCATCCGTATGTATTGCTGAAACGATCGTAAGTTCAGTTGTCTTGGTTTCCGTCGATGTTCCATAATGGAGTGAATGGTTGCTGCAGTAAGCCATAGAACTGCGTTGTTGACCGTGGCCGGGAAGAAAGCATATTCTATGTTGAGAAGTCGATATTCTAAGATGGGATTTGGAGTCATGTGAAGTATGTTGCATATTTTCGTGAAAGATCACGCCCATATGTCCGCACTGACACAAGACTTAACACGATGTATTAATGTATCTCTTTGTTGACAAAGTTCACAGATATTGCAGTCAGACCGTCCATGTCGAAATAACTTATCCTTTGTTGGTATAGTTTCATTTATTGTTAAGTATAAAGTTGTTTTCCACTGAAGAGGAATCCATTTATTAGCAATATTATTCCATACTAGTTTCCAGTGTCGCGAAGGTGGTTTAATATTCTGGTTTATTATATGGTTATAGATGGATTTTGTTGTTACAACTGAAGTTGGATCTACTAAAGTTCTTGTAAGGTTATCTACAAAGCTCAAAACTCCTTTGAAATGCAGTGGCAAATTATGATGGGAAGTGAGAAAGGCCACGCTTCGGATAATATTATTCAGAACCGCCTTAGCATAATCGTCATCAGGTCTGCACTCACAATTAATAATATTTCGCGCGAGAAGTGCAGTGCATTTAGCTTCTTCAGAAACTAGTCCTAACCCTCCACACTTAATGCTTTGGTACAATTGTGTTCTGGCTATCCTGTAGTGGTGTCCTCTCCATAGGTAATACCCTATAACTAGATCCATTTTCTTGACTATTATAGGTGGTGGAGGTAAAATCTGTGCGACGTACCACAGTTTGCTTAGTGCAAAGGTGTTAACTGTCCAGACTTTTTGACATATATTGAGGTTTCGAAGATGTTGAGCAAATAGGACAGCGCGAACTGTATTGAGCAATTTTCTCCAGTTGTCATCTATCATCTGGGTCAAATTCGCAGAAAATGTTATTCCCAGGATTTTATGTGTTTCGGCAGAGGGAATCCAGTGATCTTGTGTCGGCCAGGGCCCAAATGGTAGTATGGCAGATTTGTGTGGATTAATTTTCGCTCCAGAATGATGTTGATAGTCGTCGGTGATCAATCTTAAGTCTTCAAGCTGTTTGGGCTGTGTCAAGATAACAGTGATGTCGTCCGCATGGACATGCGCTTGTAAGGACGTTGCACCTAGTTGTATTCCTGGAAGTTCAAAGTTAATTGTCTAATGAATGGTTCCACACTGATGGCGAAAAGAACTGCAGAGAGTGGACAACCTTGTCGAATCGATCTGTGAATGTGGATTGTTTTGGAGAGAAAGCCATTAATTTGTAATCTGGATGTTGCATTGTTGTATAAGTTCCGTAGTGTTGTGATTATCCTGTCGGGGAAAGCAAATCTTCGTAGGACAGACCATAGATAAGGATGTCTAATAAGGTCAAAAGCTTGTTGAAAGTCTATACTGACGAGTGCGGCAGAGCTGTTGGGTTGAGAGGACATGTGCAGCACAAAGTTACGTAGAGTTGAGAGTCCATGTATGATGTTGGAGGTATTCAACACATTATGTTGCTCGGAACCAAAGATATGAGACAAGGTGAGTCGTATGCGTCTGGCAAGAATTTTTGCAAACAACTTGTAATCTGTATTAATTAGTGTCAGCAGACGGTAATCCGACAAGGATTTGGGTGATTTAATCTTAGGTACTAACACCATTATTCCTTCAGCGAAATTGTTCATCTGTGCTTCACTTGTGAATAGTTCTTGGAAAAGTAACAGTAAGTCGTCCTTTATGTATTGCCAATAGGATTTGTAAAATTCGAAAGACAGACCATCAGCGCCGGGTGATTTTTTACAACATGCGTCGTTGATAGCTTGTAACAGTTCATCTTGGTGTATGTCGCTCTCTAGTTGCTGGGCGTCATCTATTGATAGTTGTTTCCGTATAGGTTGCAAAAAGACTTGGACTGTTGTGTTTTGTTGAGGCGAGTCCTGAGCGAAAGCTAATTCAAAATGATTGGTTGCCATTTGAATAATATTGTCAGTTCCGGTAATGGACCCCCCTGTGATTTGTAGTTTTGAGATAAATTTCTTCCTATTTCTACCCTTCTCTTTGGCAATATGGTATAACGACGTCCTTTCGTCTTCGTCTAAGGAAGGAATACGTGTGCGTGCCTGTACACCTTGTATATCATGTTCTTTCAGCCGACAGAGTATATGTTTAATTTCTGTTAATTTATGCTGCACGTCATATCCGTGCTGTTGCGCGCGACTGTAGTCGTGTAAGGCTTGTTCGTAGAATTGCTGTGTGTGTCTTCGTTCCAGAGCTTTATAAAAGGACAAATTTCGGAAGAAATGTCGTATGGCAGGTTTAGCCGCGTGAATCCACCAGAGGAGTTGTGAGGAATAATGCCGTTTCCTGTCGACTAATCGTTCCCACATCGTAGGAAAATTTTCTATAGCATCTGAAGTCTTTAAAAGGTTATTGTTCAACTTCCAATATCCTCTTCCTATCACTGGAACAGGCGTGTCAACACGTAATTGAAGGAGTACTGTGTGATGGTCAGAGAAAGGAACTGGGATGACGGATATTCTGTGTGTAATTGTGGACATTGAATGACAGAGATAAACTCTGTCTAGTCGAGATGCTGAATTGTGGCGGAAAAATGTGAATTCAACATAATTCCCGTGTTTCATTTCCCAAGCATCTCTTAAACGGAGCTGCTGGACTAGTTCTGACATCGCTACCGAGTTGTTAATGTTGGATCCGGTTTGATCCTTCGGGTGGAGGACGCAGTTGAAATCACCTGCAAGTACAATGTTGGTTCCTCGGGTGAGATGAATATTGAGGTCTTCGAGAAAAAAACTTTTCTCGTTCTAATCGGTTTTGCGCTCCTGATGGACTATATATATTAATGAGTGTGAAGTTTTCATAACGAGCGGAGAGCACTCTACCGTTTGGATGTGCAACAAAGTCATGAATGTCAAGACCAGGTCTATATACAATAGCTGTTCCTCGAGTATCCTCTCCTAAGTTAACATAGTATTCATATGGGCTTAATATATCTAAATTGTAGGTACAGACTTCTTGGAGAAATAAAATATCAATGTCATTGTCTCTAATAAACTTCTTAATGAGTGCCCACTTCGTGATACTGAAAATGCCACAGATGTTTGCCGTAGCAACAGTACGCAGAATCATCTCTGGAAAGTAGGTGCCACATGTGCTCTGTGCACGGGTAAGGTCAGGATGACATGGTGTATCGGTCTTGGTGGAGTGCTGATGCTTGAACACAATGGCCAGGAGACTAAAAAGTGTGAACAAGCTGTAGATCCGAAACATAGTGCGACCGTGATGAGTTGAAAGGAGATTATTCTGTAAATTGGCAACTACGAGCTGTATCCAGTTCTTCAATGACCGATCTTCTCTTTACGCTGCAATGCTTGCGTGTCCTTGGTCGAAAGGCTTTTGGTGGAATTAGGTTTATTTCGATTCCCGGAAGTTGGGCTTCCCTTAAACAACCGCGGGTGTTTAGGACTCACTTGCTGCGATTGGCATTTACGTGTTTTGGTTGTTAGAGAGCTATCGGAATCTTCTGATGTATCAGCTGGTGTATCATTCGTGGGGGTGTTAACTTCCTCCGCCAATTTAATTTTCTTGTGTGTGACGTGCTCTTTACGTAACTGGCCAGTAGTGTCAATATTAACGGGATGATCCTGTATTGTGGACTGATCTACTTTTAGTTGTGAATCTGGTTGCTCTGTAACCTCCATGTGTTGGTCTGTAGTGTGTTGTATTACGTGGCTTGGAGCCGGCTCTGATGTGGTGAGTGTGTGCATAGCATCTGTTGACACATGAACAGCTGTTTCGCTCTCAGGGTCAAGTTGTTCCCCAGCAAGTAAGGTGTTTACAACAGGTTGCGATTGGAAGTCCAGTGTGGCGAGGTCATCTGTGGTCGACCTGTTTACGAGGGGAGGAAAGGCTCCACTCGTCAATTGTAAGTCAGATTGGAGAGTGGTGGCTGTTGTTGTGGGTACATAGGGGAGAAATAGTGTGGCAAGTGATGTCGGTTGTCTTAAAACATTACCCGCACGACGGGGACAGTCAATACGCAGGTGATCCGAGGCGTTGCATATAGCGCATGTTTTTTCTTGCCCCTCATATGTGACTTGTCCCCTGTACCCCTCTATGGTTACGAAGGATGGAATTTGCTGTTTTAACTGAATTTTTATTTGTCGGATACCATTGGGGACTGGTAGACGGTAGAGCTGAGACCACGATTCATCATAAATGTCTTTAACATGACCGTATTTCGTGAAAAAATTCCTGATTTTTTCGTTCGGCAATTCCGGAGGAATAATAAACAGACGAACTCTAGTCGCCTCAATTCTAGCTGCTTCAATAACTACCGGTACTGTCTCTCCACTAAAAAGTTTGAGTGTGCAACCTGTTACAAATTTATGTAATATTCTCTCCATAATGGTAATATGTATACTGCATTATCCGGGGCGTCCAGTTGGAGAGCCGCTAGCTGGTCGATGTTTACTTGCAGTGTTTCTGAAACCCAGGTGTGTATTTCCGCTGCTGTTGGCCTTGTATAATTCCGCTGGAAACTGCTTTTCAGCGTATTTTTACGAATGTTTTGCATGATTACTTTCAAACTGAACAATTACTAACTCAGAAACACTATCACAAAGAATATTATCAAGACTTGTTGGTAAAAGTGCACTTATCACTGCGGTGTTCTTGTCGTACAAAACTGTCACGTCTAACTCGCTCCGATCTCTGCGAACAACTACGGGGGTGAAACCTGTATAATTGCAGTACTTTTTTGCCACTGAAATTTAGCAGGAATTTTGAATGTTATATTTTTTATTGGAGGCCTTCTGCCACAAATTATTTTATTTAATTATGTATATGACCTGCTATGTACGATCCTCCCCTCTGGTTTTCCTGCTGTCAATATCGTAGTGGCCATTACCAAGCCCCCGTCTCCTGCCTCTCCGCACTATTGGCACCTTCAACGCCGCCCGCCCCTCTGCATCAACAATAGAGATCGTTCTCTGTCGCCGAGATCTTACTGTTTCAGTGCCCCCTCAGCTGTATTCCGCCGTACTGTAACATCTTCTGAGGGACACAAGGGGGAAGAAAGGGGTCTCTTCGCTCTAGTAAGGCCTCCTTCTGAACGGCGCTCTCAGTGCGGTGACACCACTCAGAGTACTCCGGGCGACAACAAAAAGGACACTCTAAAGTTAAACAAGTTTCAATCTATCAATTTAAAAAAAAGCTTAGAAATTCCTTTTTCTCTTCAACTGAAAATGTTTTCTCAAAATTCTTCTGTGTCACCCCAAGGAAGGACATTTGGGGGGGGGGGCGGTACACCTCAGCGCCACACATTCAAAATTAGCACCTAAATGAAATCCACTATTGGTAAAACAGTGAAACTGGAAGTACACCAAATTGGAACTTTACTCAGAAGATGTCACCACTAAAATATTGAGTAATTTTGTTATTGTGAAGTTTCCAAAACTGAGTGAATTTCTCCTGGTTTTGTTTGCCATTTATCAAGAAGTTTGGAATTTCTTCCATAGATGAGACTACCAAAACAACTATGATCATGCACCATAGTGTGAGGTGTAAGAAGTTGGTATTAGAACAAGATGGTATTAGTGATCATGAAGCTGTTTTTGTCGTAGTTCAAAATAAATGTGATAGAAAGGAAGGTCTTAAAAGTAGGACTGTTAGGCAGTACCATATGGCTGATAAAGCAGGCATGAGGCAGTTTCTAAAAAGTAACTATGATCGGTGGAAAACGGTAAATAAAAACGTAAACAGACTCTGGGATGGGTTTAAAGAAATTGTTGAGGAATGCGAAAACAGGTTTGTACCTTTAAGGGTGGTAAGGAATGGTAAAGACCTACCTTATTATAATAGAGAAATAAAGAGACTAAGAAGAAGGTGCAGACTGGAAAGAAATAGATTTAGAAATGGCTGTGGAAGTAAGGAGAAATTGAAGGAACTTACTAGAAAATTGAATCTAGCAAAGAAGGCAGCTAAGGATAACATGATGGCAAGCATAATTGGCAGTCATACAAATTGTAGCGAAAAATGGAAGGGTATGTATAGGTATTTTAAGGCAGAAACAGATTCCAAGAAGGACATTCCAGGAATAATTAATGAACAAGGGGAGTGTGTATGTGAGGATCTTCAAAAGGCAGAAGTATTCAGTCAACAGTATGTAAAGATTGTTGGTTACAAGGATAATGTCGAGATAGAGGAGGAGACTAAGGCCAAAGAAGTAATAAATTTACATATGATAACAATGACATTTACAATAAGATACAAAAGTTGAAAACTAGAAAAGCGGCTGGAATTGATCAGATTTCCGGGGATATACTAAAGACAATGGGTTGGGATATAGTACCATATCTGAAGTACTTATTTGATTATTGTTTGGTCGGAGGAGCTATACCAGATGAATGGAGAGTTGCTGTAGTAGCCCCTGTGTATAAAGGAAAGGGTGATAGACATAAAGCTGAAAATTACAGGCCAGTAAGTTTGACATGCATTGTATGTAAGCTTTGGGAAGGCATTCTTTCTGATTAGATTAGACATGTTTGTGAAATTAATAACTGGTTCATAGAAGGCAATTTGGTTTTAGGAAGGGTTATTCCACTGTAGCTCAACTTGTAGGATTCCAGCAAGATATAGCAGATATCTTGGATTCTGGAGGTCAAATGGACTGTATCGCGATTGACCTGTCTAAAGCATTTGATAGGGTGGATCATGGGAGACTACTGGCAAAAATGAGTGCAATTGGACTAGACAAAAGTGACTGAATGGGTTGCTATATTTCTAGAAAATAGATCTCAGAGAATTAGAGTAGGTGAAGCTTTATCTGACCCTGTAATAATTAAGAGGGGAATTCCTCAAGGCAGTATTATCGGAACTTTATGTTTTCTTATATATATAAATGATATGAGTAAAGGAGTGGAATCGGAGGTAAGGCTTTTTGCGGATGATGTTATTCTGTACAGAGTAATAAATAAGTTACAAGATTGTGAGCAACTGCAGCGTGACCTCGAAAATGTTGTGAAATGGACAGCAGGCAATGGTATGTTGATAAACGGGGTTAAAAGTCAGGTTGTGAGTTTCACAAATAGGAAAAGTCATCTCAGTTTTAATTACTGCGTTGATGGGGTGAAAGTTCCTTTTGGGGATCATTGTAAGTATCTAGGTAAAGGAAAGATCTTCATTGGGGTAATCACATAAATGGGATTGTAAATAAAGGGTACAGATCTCTGCACATGGTTATGAGGGTGTTTAGGGGTTGTAGTAAGGATGTAAAGGAGAGTGCATATAAGTCTCTGGTAAGACCCCAACTAGAGTATGGTTCCAGTGTATGGGACCTTCACCAGGATTACCTGATTCAAGAACTAGAAAAAATACAAAGAAAAGCAGCTCGATTTGTTCTGGGTGATTTCTGACAAAAGGAGTAGCGTTACAAAAATGTTGCAAAGTTTGGGTTGGGAAGAACTGAGAGAAAGAAGAAGAGCTGCTCGACCAAGTGGTATGTTCCGAGCTGTCAGCGGAGAGATGGCGTGGAATGACATTAGTAGACGAATAAGTTTGAGTGGCGTTTATAAGAGTAGGAAAGATCACAATATGAAGATAAGGTTTGAATTCAAGAGGAAAAACTGGGGAAAATATTCATTTATAGGAAGGGGAGTTAGGGATTGGAATAACTTACCAAGGGAGATGTTCAATAAATTTCCAATTTCTTTGAAAGCATTTAGGAAAAGTCCAGGAAAACAACAGATAGGGAATCTGCCACCTGGGCGACTGCCCTAAATGCAGATCTATATTGATTGATTGATAAAGAAGTTTTGTATTTCTAGGTTTTTGTAACTGATTGATGTTCATTTATTTTTGGGACGGCAATATTTCCTTTTTCTTTCCGCCAGTATTGAATCTGGCCAATAAAAAATTTCTGTACTGGTAATTAGTTTAAACCTATCACAGGCTTCTTGTTGGGTTTTGAATGTTACTTTTGAATTTAACCAATAAAATTAAGAGGGTGTTGCCTGATGAATCTTGAATGATCTCGAACCTTCCCTGAGTGTTTATAAACTACGGATTTTCACGTTTCTGGCCAATTGATCGACGTCTATCTGAGCGTGTATTTGTGTTTAGCAGGAGGCGGGCAGCCTCTTTCGCCGGCAGCTAGAACATCTACAAGGTAATGGCCACATAACATTATTCTTTCTTGCTACCTCCACAGTTTAATCCGAGGGAAAGGTCCGAATCTTTAACTATGTAACCTATTTTTCTAGAGTGTAAATAATCTTTCGGCTAATGTAAAAACTTCGTAAGCCCTTTAATTGTAAATCGAGGATAGAGAGTGAATTAGTCTCTCGAGCTCCCCTTCATCCTTGTTTGAGGCGACTTCGACAGATTTTTATTCTGTACTGTGGTAAAAGTAATTTCTATTCGAGTCACCTCAGTAGTGTGGGAATAGCCCCTGTCTCATCGGCCTAGAGCCCTTTAGGCTTTTAAGTTTTATTCTCTTGGAGTGCAGTGTATGCCTCCATTTCGTTTGTGTTTGGGCCAGTTATTTAACCTTTTCTTGTCCATGAAGGCCTCGTAGGTTGGGTATTAAATTCCCCTGTATAACATGATCTTTCAATTTGTAAGTTGGGCCTTGTAAGGCTAGAGATTGTCAGATTTCCATTTCATGCAATGTTGCCTTGAGTAGGCATGAGAAATTGAGAGCATGTTAGCTCTTTTTCAGGTTTTGTAATTGTAAAGTGTGCCTCTGAAAGGCAAGATATTTGATTTTAGGAGCAAGTGCACTTTTAATTAGGGAATTTGTTCCCTTAAGTAAATAATTCTTCTTCCATTTATAAACTTGTAAAACTATGGACTTAAAGCAAAAAAGTGTTAAGGTTCTGAATCTTGGATTTTTCCAAATCTGGTTTCAAGCTTAGCATTGTACCTGATTTTTATTTTTCCCTTGTGGAAATGTGTTAAGTATGTTTTTTATAATGAAAGAAATATAAACTTTGTTAAAGTTTTAATTCAATTCTTGACATTGAAGTTAGACCCATTCAAGCCCGCACCTTCTTTCACCTCTGCGTTCTAAAGATACCCCGGAACAGCCCACAACATTACACTAATCTTCCTTCTCCAATGAAGATAATCAATGCTCACAACACTCCACAACATCTTCCCTCTCAAATGAAGATAATCATTGCCCACAACACTCCAACATATCTCCCCCCCCCCAATGAACAGCGTAATTGCCCACAACACTCCACTATACCTTCCCTCCCCGGGGAAGATAATCATTGCCCACAAGACTGCACTACACATACCCTCTCCATTGAATCATTGCCGACAAAACTCCACTAAATCCTCACTCTCCCATGTGCAGGGATATTTCACACAACACTCCACTACATCTTCATTCTCGTATGTACAGGGTCATTGCCCACAACACTCCACTACATCTTCATTCTCGTATGTACAGGGTCATTGACCACAACACTCCACTACATCTTCATTCTCGTATGTACAGGGTCATTGACCACAACATTCAACTACATCTTCATTCTCGTATGTACAGGGTCATTGACCACAACACTCCACTACATCTTCATTCTCGTATGTACAGGGTCATTGCCCACAACACTCCACTACATCTTCATTCTCGTATGTACAGGGTCATTGACCACAACACTCCACTACATCTTCATTCTCGTATGTACAGGGTCATTGACCACAACATTCCACTACATCTTCATTCTCGTATGTACAGGGTCATTGACCACAACATTCAACTACATCTTCATTCTCGTATGTACAGGGTCATTGACCACAACATTCAACTACATCTTCATTCTCGTATGTACAGGGTCATTGACCACAACACTCCACTACATCTTCATTCTCGTATGTACAGGGTCATTGCCCACAACACTCCACTACATCTTCATTCTCGTATGTACAGGGTCATTGCCCACAACATTCAACTACATCTTCATTCTCGTATGTACAGGGTCATTGACCACAACACTCCACTACATCTTCATTCTCGTATGTACAGGGTCATTGACCACAACATTCAACTACATCTTCATTCTCGTATGTACAGGGTCATTGCCCACAACATTCAACTACATCTTCATTCTCGTATGTACAGGGTCATTGCCCACAACACTCCACTACATCTTCATTCTCGTATGTACAGGGTCATTGACCACAACACTCCACTACATCTTCATTCTCGTATGTACAGGGTCATTGACCACAACATTCCACTACATCTTCATTCTCGTATGTACAGGGTCATTGACCACAACACTCCACTACATCTTCATTCTCGTATGTACAGGGTCATTGCCCACAACACTCCACTACATCTTCATTCTCGTATGTACAGGGTCATTGACCACAACACTCCACTACATCTTCATTCTCGTATGTACAGGGTCATTGACCACAACATTCAACTACATCTTCATTCTCGTATGTACAGGGTCATTGACCACAACACTCCACTACATCTTCATTCTCGTATGTACAGGGTCATTGACCACAACATTCAACTACATCTTCATTCTCGTATGTACAGGGTCATTGACCACAACATTCAACTACATCTTCATTCTCGTATGTACAGGGTCATTGACCACAACACTCCACTACATCTTCATTCTCGTATGTACAGGGTCATTGCCCACAACACTCCACTACATCTTCATTCTCGTATGTACAGGGTCATTGACCACAACATTCCACTACATCTTCATTCTCGTATGTACAGGGTCATTGACCACAACACTCCACTACATCTTCATTCTCGTATGTACAGGGTCATTGACCACAACACTCCACTACATCTTCATTCTCGTATGTACAGGGTCATTGACCACAACACTCCACTACATCTTCATTCTCGTATGTACAGGGTCATTGACCACAACATTCCACTACATCCTCACTCTCCCATGTGCAGGGATATTTCACACAACACTCCACTACATCTTCATTCTCGTATGTACAGGGTCATTGCCCACAACATTCCACTACATCTTCATTCTCGTATGTACAGGGTCATTGACCACAACACTCCACTACATCTTCATTCTCGTATGTACAGGGTCATTGCCCACAACACTCCACTACATCTTCATTCTCGTATGTACAGGGTCATTGACCACAACATTCAACTACATCTTCATTCTCGTATGTACAGGGTCATTGCCCACAACACTCCACTACATCTTCATTCTCGTATGTACAGGGTCATTGACCACAACACTCCACTACATCTTCATTCTCGTATGTACAGGGTCATTGACCACAACACTCCACTACATCTTCATTCTCGTATGTACAGGGTCATTGACCACAACACTCCACTACATCTTCATTCTCGTATGTACAGGGTCATTGACCACAACATTCCACTACATCTTCATTCTCGTATGTACAGGGTCATTGACCACAACATTCCACTACATCTTCATTCTCGTATGTACAGGGTCATTGCCCACAACACTCCACTACATCTTCATTCTCGTATGTACAGGGTCATTGACCACAACATTCAACTACATCTTCATTCTCGTATGTACAGGGTCATTGACCACAACACTCCACTACATCTTCATTCTCGTATGTACAGGGTCATTGCCCACAACACTCCACTACATCTTCATTCTCGTATGTACAGGGTCATTGACCACAACATTCCACTACATCTTCATTCTCGTATGTACAGGGTCATTGACCACAACACTCCACTACATCTTCATTCTCGTATGTACAGGGTCATTGACCACAACATTCCACTACATCTTCATTCTCGTATGTACAGGGTCATTGACCACAACACTCCACTACATCTTCATTCTCGTATGTACAGGGTCATTGACCACAACATTCCACTACATCTTCATTCTCGTATGTACAGGGTCATTGACCACAACACTCCACTACATCTTCATTCTCGTATGTACAGGGTCATTGACCACAACATTCAACTACATCTTCATTCTCGTATGTACAGGGTCATTGCCCACAACACTCCACTACATCTTCATTCTCGTATGTACAGGGTCATTGACCACAACATTCAACTACATCTTCATTCTCGTATGTACAGGGTCATTGCCCACAACATTCAACTACATCTTCATTCTCGTATGTACAGGGTCATTGACCACAACATTCAACTACATCTTCATTCTCGTATGTACAGGGTCATTGACCACAACATTCAACTACATCTTCATTCTCGTATGTACAGGGTCATTGCCCACAACACTCCACTACATCTTCATTCTCGTATGTACAGGGTCATTGACCACAACACTCCACTACATCTTCATTCTCGTATGTACAGGGTCATTGACCACAACACTCCACTACATCTTCATTCTCGTATGTACAGGGTCATTGCCCACAACACTCCACTACATCTTCATTCTCGTATGTACAGGGTCATTGCCCACAACACTCCACTACATCTTCATTCTCGTATGTACAGGGTCATTGACCACAACACTCCACTACATCTTCATTCTCGTATGTACAGGGTCATTGACCACAACACTCCACTACATCTTCATTCTCGTATGTACAGGGTCATTGACCACAACACTCCACTACATCTTCATTCTCGTATGTACAGGGTCATTGACCACAACACTCCACTACATCTTCATTCTCGTATGTACAGGGTCATTGCCCACAACACTCCACTACATCTTCATTCTCGTATGTACAGGGTCATTGCCCACAACACTCCACTACATCTTCATTCTCGTATGTACAGGGTCATTGACCACAACATTCAACTACATCTTCATTCTCGTATGTACAGGGTCATTGACCACAACATTCCACTACATCTTCATTCTCGTATGTACAGGGTCATTGCCCACAACACTCCACTACATCTTCATTCTCGTATGTACAGGGTCATTGACCACAACACTCCACTACATCTTCATTCTCGTATGTACAGGGTCATTGACCACAACACTCCACTACATCTTCATTCTCGTATGTACAGGGTCATTGACCACAACACTCCACTACATCTTCATTCTCGTATGTACAGGGTCATTGCCCACAACACTCCACTACATCTTCATTCTCGTATGTACAGGGTCATTGACCACAACACTCCACTACATCTTCATTCTCGTATGTACAGGGTCATTGACCACAACACTCCACTACATCTTCATTCTCGTATGTACAGGGTCATTGACCACAACATTCAACTACATCTTCATTCTCGTATGTGCAGGGTCATTGACCACAACACTCCACTACATCTTCATTCTCGTATGTACAGGGTCATTGACCACAACATTCGACTACATCTTCATTCTCGTATGTACAGGGTCATTGACCACAACACTCCACTACATCTTCATTCTCGTATGTACAGGGTCATTGACCACAACACTCCACTACATCTTCATTCTCGTATGTACAGGGTCATTGACCACAACACTCCACTACATCTTCATTCTCGTATGTACAGGGTCATTGACCACAACATTCAACTACATCTTCATTCTCGTATGTACAGGGTCATTGCCCACAACACTCCACTACATCTTCATTCTCGTATGTACAGGGTCATTGACCACAACACTCCACTACATCTTCATTCTCGTATGTACAGGGTCATTGACCACAACACTCCACTACATCTTCATTCTCGTATGTACAGGGTCATTGACCACAACACTCCACTACATCTTCATTCTCGTATGTACAGGGTCATTGACCACAACACTCCACTACATCTTCATTCTCGTATGTACAGGGTCATTGACCACAACACTCCACTACATCTTCATTCTCGTATGTACAGGGTCATTGACCACAACACTCCACTACATCTTCATTCTCGTAGTACAGGGTCATTGACCACAACACTCCACTACATCTTCATTCTCGTATGTACAGGGTCATTGACCACAACATTCAACTACATCTTCATTCTCGTATGTACAGGGTCATTGACCACAACATTCAACTACATCTTCATTCTCGTATGTACAGGGTCATTGACCACAACATTCAACTACATCTTCATTCTCGTATGTACAGGGTCATTGACCACAACATTCAACTACATCTTCATTCTCGTATGTACAGGGTCATTGACCACAACACTCCACTACATCTTCATTCTCGTATGTACAGGGTCATTGACCACAACACTCCACTACATCTTCATTCTCGTATGTACAGGGTCATTGACCACAACACTCCACTACATCTTCATTCTCGTATGTACAGGGTCATTGACCACAACACTCCACTACATCTTCATTCTCGTATGTACAGGGTCATTGACCACAACACTCCACTACATCTTCATTCTCGTATGTACAGGGTCATTGACCACAACACTCCACTACATCTTCATTCTCGTATGTACAGGGTCATTGACCACAACACTCCACTACATCTTCATTCTCGTAGTACAGGGTCATTGACCACAACACTCCACTACATCTTCATTCTCGTATGTACAGGGTCATTGACCACAACATTCAACTACATCTTCATTCTCGTATGTACAGGGTCATTGACCACAACATTCAACTACATCTTCATTCTCGTATGTACAGGGTCATTGACCACAACATTCAACTACATCTTCATTCTCGTATGTACAGGGTCATTGACCACAACATTCAACTACATCTTCATTCTCGTATGTACAGGGTCATTGACCACAACACTCCACTACATCTTCATTCTCGTATGTACAGGGTCATTGACCACAACACTCCACTACATCTTCATTCTCGTATGTACAGGGTCATTGACCACAACACTCCACTACATCTTCATTCTCGTATGTACAGGGTCATTGACCACAACATTCCACTACATCTTCATTCTCGTATGTACAGGGTCATTGCCCACAACACTCCACTACATCTTCATTCTCGTATGTACAGGGTCATTGACCACAACATTCAACTACATCTTCATTCTCGTATGTACAGGGTCATTGACCACAACACTCCACTACATCTTCATTCTCGTAGTACAGGGTCATTGACCACAACATTCAACTACATCTTCATTCTCGTATGTACAGGGTCATTGCCCACAACACTCCACTACATCTTCATTCTCGTATGTACAGGGTCATTGACCACAACATTCAACTACATCTTCATTCTCGTATGTACAGGGTCATTGACCACAACACTCCACTACATCTTCATTCTCGTATGTACAGGGTCATTGCCCACAACACTCCACTACATCTTCATTCTCGTATGTACAGGGTCATTGACCACAACACTCCACTACATCTTCATTCTCGTATGTACAGGGTCATTGACCACAACATTCCACTACATCTTCATTCTCGTATGTACAGGGTCATTGCCCACAACACTCCACTACATCTTCATTCTCGTATGTACAGGGTCATTGACCACAACACTCCACTACATCTTCATTCTCGTATGTACAGGGTCATTGCCCACAACACTCCACTACATCTTCATTCTCGTATGTACAGGGTCATTGACCACAACATTCCACTACATCTTCATTCTCGTATGTACAGGGTCATTGACCACAACACTCCACTACATCTTCATTCTCGTATGTACAGGGTCATTGACCACAACACTCCACTACATCTTCATTCTCGTATGTACAGGGTCATTGCCCACAACACTCCACTACATCTTCATTCTCGTATGTACAGGGTCATTGCCCACAACACTCCACTACATCTTCATTCTCGTATGTACAGGGTCATTGACCACAACATTCAACTACATCTTCATTCTCGTATGTACAGGGTCATTGACCACAACACTCCACTACATCTTCATTCTCGTATGTACAGGGTCATTGACCACAACACTCCACTACATCTTCATTCTCGTATGTACAGGGTCATTGCCCACAACATTCAACTACATCTTCATTCTCGTAGTACAGGGTCATTGCCCACAACACTCCACTACATCTTCATTCTCGTATGTACAGGGTCATTGACCACAACATTCAACTACATCTTCATTCTCGTATGTACAGGGTCATTGACCACAACACTCCACTACATCTTCATTCTCGTATGTACAGGGTCATTGACCACAACATTCCACTACATCTTCATTCTCGTATGTACAGGGTCATTGACCACAACATTCAACTACATCTTCATTCTCGTATGTACAGGGTCATTGCCCACAACACTCCACTACATCTTCATTCTCGTATGTACAGGGTCATTGACCACAACACTCCACTACATCTTCATTCTCGTATGTACAGGGTCATTGACCACAACATTCAACTACATCTTCATTCTCGTATGTACAGGGTCATTGACCACAACATTCCACTACATCTTCATTCTCGTATGTACAGGGTCATTGACCACAACATTCAACTACATCTTCATTCTCGTATGTACAGGGTCATTGACCACAACATTCCACTACATCTTCATTCTCGTATGTACAGGGTCATTGACCACAACATTCAACTACATCTTCATTCTCGTATGTACAGGGTCATTGCCCACAACACTCCACTACATCTTCATTCTCGTATGTACAGGGTCATTGACCACAACATTCAACTACATCTTCATTCTCGTATGTACAGGGTCATTGACCACAACACTCCACTACATCTTCATTCTCGTATGTACAGGGTCATTGCCCACAACACTCCACTACATCTTCATTCTCGTATGTACAGGGTCATTGACCACAACATTCCACTACATCTTCATTCTCGTATGTACAGGGTCATTGCCCACAACACTCCACTACATCTTCATTCTCGTATGTACAGGGTCATTGACCACAACATTCCACTACATCTTCATTCTCGTATGTACAGGGTCATTGACCACAACATTCAACTACATCTTCATTCTCGTATGTACAGGGTCATTGACCACAACATTCAACTACATCTTCATTCTCGTATGTACAGGGTCATTGCCCACAACACTCCACTACATCTTCATTCTCGTATGTACAGGGTCATTGACCACAACACTCCACTACATCTTCATTCTCGTATGTACAGGGTCATTGACCACAACACTCCACTACATCTTCATTCTCGTATGTACAGGGTCATTGCCCACAACACTCCACTACATCTTCATTCTCGTATGTACAGGGTCATTGACCACAACACTCCACTACATCTTCATTCTCGTATGTACAGGGTCATTGACCACAACACTCCACTACATCTTCATTCTCGTATGTACAGGGTCATTGACCACAACATTCAACTACATCTTCATTCTCGTATGTACAGGGTCATTGACCACAACATTCCACTACATCTTCATTCTCGTATGTACAGGGTCATTGCCCACAACACTCCACTACATCTTCATTCTCGTATGTACAGGGTCATTGACCACAACACTCCACTACATCTTCATTCTCGTATGTACAGGGTCATTGACCACAACACTCCACTACATCTTCATTCTCGTATGTACAGGGTCATTGACCACAACACTCCACTACATCTTCATTCTCGTATGTACAGGGTCATTGACCACAACACTCCACTACATCTTCATTCTCGTATGTACAGGGTCATTGCCCACAACACTCCACTACATCTTCATTCTCGTATGTACAGGGTCATTGACCACAACACTCCACTACATCTTCATTCTCGTATGTACAGGGTCATTGACCACAACACTCCACTACATCTTCATTCTCGTATGTACAGGGTCATTGACCACAACACTCCACTACATCTTCATTCTCGTATGTACAGGGTCATTGACCACAACACTCCACTACATCTTCATTCTCGTATGTACAGGGTCATTGACCACAACATTCAACTACATCTTCATTCTCGTATGTACAGGGTCATTGACCACAACATTCCACTACATCTTCATTCTCGTATGTACAGGGTCATTGCCCACAACACTCCACTACATCTTCATTCTCGTATGTACAGGGTCATTGACCACAACACTCCACTACATCTTCATTCTCGTATGTACAGGGTCATTGACCACAACACTCCACTACATCTTCATTCTCGTATGTACAGGGTCATTGACCACAACACTCCACTACATCTTCATTCTCGTATGTACAGGGTCATTGACCACAACACTCCACTACATCTTCAT
The DNA here is from genome assembly GCF_040414725.1 of Anabrus simplex. Taxonomy (NCBI): domain Eukaryota; kingdom Metazoa; phylum Arthropoda; class Insecta; order Orthoptera; family Tettigoniidae; genus Anabrus; species Anabrus simplex. The sequence goes on from NC_090271.1 coordinate 6,022,689, forward strand.
TCTCGTATGTACAGGGTCATTGCCCACAACACTCCACTACATCTTCATTCTCGTATGTACAGGGTCATTGCCCACAACACTCCACTACATCTTCATTCTCGTATGTACAGGGTCATTGCCCACAACACTCCACTACATCTTCATTCTCGTATGTACAGGGTCATTGCCCACAACACTCCACTACATCTTCATTCTCGTATGTACAGGGTCATTGCCCACAACACTCCACTACATCTTCATTCTCGTATGTACAGGGTCATTGACCACAACACTCCACTACATCTTCATTCTCGTATGTACAGGGTCATTGACCACAACATTCAACTACATCTTCATTCTCGTATGTACAGGGTCATTGACCACAACACTCCACTACATCTTCATTCTCGTATGTACAGGGTCATTGCCCACAACACTCCACTACATCTTCATTCTCGTATGTACAGGGTCATTGACCACAACACTCCACTACATCTTCATTCTCGTATGTACAGGGTCATTGACCACAACACTCCACTACATCTTCATTCTCGTATGTACAGGGTCATTGACCACAACACTCCACTACATCTTCATTCTCGTATGTACAGGGTCATTGCCCACAACACTCCACTACATCTTCATTCTCGTATGTACAGGGTCATTGACCACAACATTCAACTACATCTTCATTCTCGTATGTACAGGGTCATTGCCCACAACACTCCACTACATCTTCATTCTCGTATGTACAGGGTCATTGCCCACAACACTCCACTACATCTTCATTCTCGTATGTACAGGGTCATTGCCCACAACATTCCACTACATCTTCATTCTCGTATGTACAGGGTCATTGACCACAACACTCCACTACATCTTCATTCTCGTATGTACAGGGTCATTGACCACAACACTCCACTACATCTTCATTCTCGTATGTACAGGGTCATTGACCACAACACTCCACTACATCTTCATTCTCGTATGTACAGGGTCATTGCCCACAACACTCCACTACATCTTCATTCTCGTATGTACAGGGTCATTGACCACAACACTCCACTACATCTTCATTCTCGTATGTACAGGGTCATTGACCACAACATTCCACTACATCTTCATTCTCGTATGTACAGGGTCATTGACCACAACACTCCACTACATCTTCATTCTCGTATGTACAGGGTCATTGCCCACAACACTCCACTACATCTTCATTCTCGTATGTACAGGGTCATTGCCCACAACACTCCACTACATCTTCATTCTCGTATGTACAGGGTCATTGCCCACAACACTCCACTACATCTTCATTCTCGTATGTACAGGGTCATTGCCCACAACACTCCACTACATCTTCATTCTCGTATGTACAGGGTCATTGCCCACAACACTCCACTACATCTTCATTCTCGTATGTACAGGGTCATTGCCCACAACACTCCACTACATCTTCATTCTCGTATGTACAGGGTCATTGACCACAACACTCCACTACATCTTCATTCTCGTATGTACAGGGTCATTGCCCACAACACTCCACTACATCTTCATTCTCGTATGTACAGGGTCATTGACCACAACACTCCACTACATCTTCATTCTCGTATGTACAGGGTCATTGCCCACAACACTCCACTACATCTTCATTCTCGTATGTACAGGGTCATTGCCCACAACACTCCACTACATCTTCATTCTCGTATGTACAGGGTCATTGCCCACAACATTCCACTACATCTTCATTCTCGTATGTACAGGGTCATTGACCACAACATTCCACTATATCCTAACTCTTCAATTAAGAGTGTCATTGTCCATAAGACTCCACCACATGTTCCCTCTCCAAGAACATATTGAACCATGCCTACTGGCATGTTTATTAATCTGACGTTTTTCGTATGTAAATGACTTCATTCAGCCTCAGTGCGAACACCTTATGTGTTTGTATCAATGCACCAGAGAGAGGAGCACTGTCTCTCATTAACACAGAAGACCGTTGCTGTTACGAGATTAGGAGTTTTCTCTCTTTGAAGAGAATCTTTGCTTTGTTCTGGGGAGATGATCTAACAATGGAGGTCACAAAAATTGGAGCAGCTTTGTTGTGTTTCAAATGGCTGTTAAACTTACCCTATTCTATCTTACTTCTTATTGTTATCATTATTCATATGTCAGGTACGGTGGTTCTTGTTTTATACTGATTCTACTTTTATCGCGGGGCATTCATTTGATTTAATAATAGCTGATGGATACGCGTCCTCTGGCCCACAGCATGAATGGAATGTGTGTCAGTTATTATTATGACTATGCGATGTTGGTAACTGGGTCTCGGACTGATTGTGATGTGCACTGCGTCGTATGGTATTTCTCCATCCAATGTGTGTAAGCACGCCGTGTCGACTCGAAGCTCCATTCTGGTCGTAGGAAGCGCGATACATTGTGGGTTGTGAGCACGGAATATTTTTTTTGCTAGGGGCTTTACGTCGCACCGACACAGATAGGTCTTATGGCGATGATGGGATAGGAAAGGCCTAGGAGTTGGAAGGAAGCGGCCGTGGCCTTAATTAAGGTACAGACCCAGCATTTGCCTGGTGTGAAAATGGGAAACCACGGAAAACCATCTTCAGGGCTGCCGATAGTGGGATTCGAACCTACTATCTCCCGGATGCAAGCTCACAGCCGCGCGCCTCTACGCGCACGGCCAACTCGCCCGGTCACGGAATATTTATCCGATCCCGTTATTGAATGATTTGGACTGTGCACGCTGTTAACTGTTTGATGGGAGACCTGTTGTTGTGACCAGGTGAGTTATACTATGTGGACTGCTTTTGATCTGTCGCTCATATTTCTTGCCCATGCCGGCAAATGTGTGAATGTGTGAGTGCGTGTCCGTGAGTTAGGGGATTGCGAAAGTGACGTATTGGTCAGTTGTATTTTCACTTTTAATCTTGGTTGTGTGTTTTGTGTTTTATATCGATACTGCATTATTTATTTTTTCCATGTTTAAACTTGGCCAGTGGCTCGCCCGTGAGGATGCCATATTTATTTACTTTATCCTTTTGGGTTGTATGCATGCAAAGATGAAGTAGGGTAGCATCCTGTTTCATGAATTTGCCGAGCTCGGAGCATTTTAAGGGGAGTACGTACTGCCTATGCTGACAATGTTAATTTCTCCATTTTTAGGTACGCTCAGGTAAAAGGTCCTTTGTCCTACAGATTTGAAACTTTACAGTGTTATTGTATGAACTTTGTTCTTTGCTGTCTTTAGTTTTAGGAGTAGATGCATGGTTATTTTTTGGGAATTTTTTTCCAAATTTAAAAATTTTCATGAAAAATTTGAGTAATAATAAATTTTTCTGGTCTCATATATTTACATATCCAAAATAACCTGGTAGTTTTACAGAGAGAAGGTGTGGAAGTATACCTGGTAATTATTTCAGATTACTACCTTTTATAGATTTTTGACTGAGCGTACCTATATAAGGAAAAAAAACAAAAGCAGAGAAAATTAACTTTAAAGTTTAGCTTATATAAATCTTAGTTGAGGTGTAGTCTAGAACCCCCCGCTACATATTCCTCATTCTACTTGTCCTCCAGACTCCTTTTCATTGCTCTCATTGACTTACTTATCTTGGCTTCCACTATAAACAGCTTTTTATCCTCCATTTTGGTCCGACGAATATCAAAAGCTTGAAACGCAGTGAACGAATTCCACCCTAGTTGGACCCCCAGCTGTTCTAGAACTTTAATTCTGCCTGAATTTCACATATTAAATGATAAAACAGCATCATGTACTCCTAATTTTAAGGTTTTATATCCAACAAAAATATTTTTAGGTACCGCTACACGGCTCCAAACAACACTGTTAAAAGACTCGTTTACATTTTGGGTTTTCCCATGCAAACATATCTTGAATAAATCGGGATGGGCAAGATCCTTATAAATGGGCTTAATCAGAAGCATCACTCCTCCTGGAAGTCCATGGAGTTTCTAGGTTTCCTTGTCTTTATTATACGTGCACCAAGAACCACGACAAGCAACTCAGTAACCCGAAATAATAAGCTAACGTAAAAACCTTGAAGGAAAATCTAGCCTAATATTGCTATAACTTGAAGCTGGATTAAAGAGATTACCTGTAAAAATTGTGAAGGTGGATTAAATGTATTCAGATCCTAGATATTATCTGTACATCATAGGGTATAATTATGTCTTGGAAAACTTCATGTTAGTTTGTTCTCTTTTTCAGTCCAATCTTGGGCAAGTCTCGGTACTGATGCCGTTTGTGCTATTTTGGATATTTGTTGCTATGGGCAACTTTTCTTCATACGATTTCGACTGACGAGAAGTTCCAACATAGCCTATGTGGTTCACTAATGGACTTTTATTTCCTAGAACTAGAATGTTATGAAAAAGTAAAACCCAGCCTACACTCAGAAGAGGGCGTGGCATTTGTAAATCGGAGGGGCCATTGGAATATCCAAATTATGGGCACTTGTAACGCGATTTCACTGAAATAAAAAAACAGTGCTATATTGTACACATACCAAAGAATACTAAAATGCATTAAAATGAAATTCGCAAATTTTTGCAAAAATTGAGGTACGTACTCCCCTTAAGCAAGCATCGGACCTATGCGAGTAATGGAGTCCCACTCCGATTCGACAGGCGAGGGACTCCTTGGAAACAACTTGGCGAACGAAATGGAATTCGATGGGGGAGCTACCAATATTAATGGAGCTTATGGAAGAAAGAAGGTAGAACTGGCTGAGTCAACAAAGAGGATGCATCTGGATGTGCTAGGAGTAAGTGATATTCGGGTAAGGGAAGATAATGAGGAAGAGATAGGAGATTATAAAGTGTACTTGACGGGTGTTAGAAAGGAAAGGGCAGAGTCTGGGGTAGGGCTCTTTATCAGGAATACCATTGCACGCAACATAGCTTCTGTTAGGCACGTAAATGAGCGAATGATGTGGGTAGATTTGTCAGTTGGAGGAATTAGGACTAGAATTGTGTCCGTGTATTCACCATGTGAGGGTGCAGATGAGGATGATGTTGACAAGTTTTATGAAGCATTGAGTGAAATCGTGGTCAGGGTCAACAGCAAGGATAGAATAGTGCTAATGCGTGATTTCAATGCGAGAGTTGCGAATAGAACTGAAGGATACGAAAGGGTGTTTGGTAAATGTGGGGAAGATATGGAAGCTAATGGGAATGGGAAGTGTTTGCTGGACTTCTGTGCTAGTATGGGTATAGCTGTTACGAATACGTTCTTCAAGCATAATGCTATTCACCGCTACACATGGGAGGCTAGGGGTACCAGATCCATAATAGACTATATCTTAACAGACTTTGAATTCAGGAAATCTGTTAGGAATGTACGAGTTTTTTTGCGGATTTTTCGATGATACAGACCACTATCTGATCTGTAGTGAACTAAGTATCTCTAGGTCTAGGGTAGAGAAAGTGAAAACCGTCTGAAAACGAATAAGGGTAGAAAATCTCCAGGACGAGGAAATTAGACAGAAGTACATGGATATGATTAGTGAGAAGTTTCGAACAGTAGACAGTAAGCAGGTTCAGGATATAGAAAGTGAATGGGTGGCATACAGGGATGCTGTAGTAGAAACAGCAAGGGAATGCCTAGGAACAACTGTGTGCAAAGATGGGAAAAGGCGAACAACTTGGTGGAATGATGAAGTGAGGGTAGCTTGTAAACGTAAAAGGATGGTTTATCAGAAATGGCTCCAAACAAGGGCCGAGGCAGACAGGGATTTGTATGTAGATGAAAGAAACAGAGCGAAACAAATATTTGTTGAATCCAAAAAGAAGTCATGGGAAGATTTTGGTAATAACCTGGAAAGGCTAGGTCAAGCAGCAGGGAAACCTTTCTGGACAGTATTAAAGAATCTTAGGAAGAGAGGGAAAAAGGAAATGAACAGTGTTTTTAGTAATTCAGGTGAACTCATAATAAATCCCAGTGAATCACTGGAGCGGTTGAGGGAATATTTTGAACATCATCTCAATGTAAAAGGAAATCATCCTGGTGGTGTTGTGAACAGCCAAGCTCATGGGGAGGAGGAAAATGATGTTGGTGAAATTATGCTTGAGGAAGTGGAAAGGATGGTAAATAAACTCCATTGTCATAAGGCAGCAGGAATAGATGAAATTAGACCTGAAATGGTGAAGTATAGTGGGAAGGCAGGGATGGAACGGCCTCATAGAGTAGTAAAATTAGCGTGGAGTGTTGGTAAGGTACCTTCAGATTGGACAAAAGCAGTAATTGCACCTATCTATAAGCAAGGGAACAGGAAGGATTGCAACAACTATAGAGGTATCTCATTGATTAGTATACCAGGCAAAGTATTCACTGGCATCTTGGAAGGGAGGGTGCGATCAGTCGTTGAGAGGAAGTTGGATGAAAACCAGTGTGGTTTCAGACCACAGATAGGCTCTCTAGGTCAGATTTTCAGTATGCGCCAGGTAATTGAAAAATACTACGAGAGGAATAGGCAGTTGTGTTTATGTTTCGTAGATCTAGAGAAAGCATATGGCAGGGTACCGAGGAAAAAGATGTTCACTATACTGGGGGACTATGGAATTAAAGGTAGATTATTAAAAGCAATCAAAGGCATTTATGTTGACAATTGGGCTTCAGTGAGAATTGATGGTAGAATGAGTTCTTGGTTCAGGGTACTTACAGTGGTTAGACAAGGCTGTAATCTTTCACCTTTGCTTTTCGTAGTTCACATGGATCATCTGCTGAGAGGTATAAAGTGGCAGGGAGGGATTCAGTTAGGTGGAAACGTAGTAAGCAATTTAGCCTATTCTGACGACTTGGTCTTAATGGCACACTGTGCCAAAAGCCTGCAGTCTAATATCTTGGAACTTGAAAATAGGTGCCTTGAGTATGGTATGAAAATTAACCTCTCGAAGACTAAATTGATGTCAGTAGGTAAGAAATTCAACAGAATTGAATGTCAGATCACAAGTCGATAATTTAAACTATTTAGGTTGTGTGTTCTCCCACGATGGTAATATGATAAGTGAGATTGAATCAAGGTGTAGTAAAGCTAATGCAGTGAGCTCGCAGTTGCGATTAGCAGTATTCTGTAAGAAGGAAGTCAGCTCCCAGACGAAACTATCTTTACATCGGTCTATTTTCAGACCAACTTTGCTTTACGGGAGCGAAAGCTGGGTGGACTCAGGATATCTTATTCATAAGTTAGAAGTAACAGACATGAAAGTAGCAAGAATGATTGCTGGTACAAACAGATGGGAACAATGGTAGGAGGGTACTCGGAATGAGGAGATAAAGGGTAATTTAGGAATGAACTCGATGGATGAAGCTGTAGGTATAAACCGGCTTCGGTGGGGGGTGTGAGGCAAATGGAGGAGGATAGGTTACCTAGGGGAATAATGGACTCTGCTATGGAGGGTAAGAAAAGTAGAGGGAGACCAAGACCAAGACGACGATGGTTAGACTCAGTTTCTAACGATTTAAAGATAAGAGGTATAGAACTAAATGAGGCCACAACACTAGTTGCAAATCGAGGATTGTGGCGACGTTTAGTAAATTCACAGAGACTTGCAGACTGAACGCTTAAAGGCATAAAAGTCTATAATGATAATGTATGTAATGTATGTGTGCATGCCCGTTAGTGTCTTTGGGATTTTAATCTCTGAACCTTGGTACAGAGATGTTGGTCTCTGTGGGATGTTATTATCTAACGTTTTGGTTCTTCTTGCTACCTTTATTCTCCTTGATGTGTGGAGGCTTTGATGAGATGCGGCTATTGTTGTGTGAATAATGGCGTGTAAATACGCGAGTACTTTGAATAAAAATGGACCTCGTGAAAGAAACTACCTTATTGTGCCGTGTAAATTTTGATAATACAGCCACAGAATGTATCAAGTTTTTATTAGAGGAGGTGAGCTATGTGGCAATTTTTAATTTTAATCTTGGAGTGTAATAACGGCATGCTCAGTTAATGATGTTGAGAGAATTCTTCAACAAGGTATGTTATTGTTTGAATCCTTTAACTATCTTCTCATTACTGGATTTTGTCGCTATGACCTTTGTTTTAATTTTATTTAATCAATAAACCCCATGTAAATTTCATTCTGATCTTTATTGCAGTAGGATTAGTCTCATTCCCTTGTTCACCGATAACGAGGGTGGTCTCCAGTCCAGGGCTGTGTCTCGGCCTTTCCTAGTCCTGTCCACGCCTCATTTTCTCCCGATGTGGGTATATCATATCGTGTCTTATTATACTGGTAAGGGAGGGGTGTTGTTCAAATGGTAGCAGTGGCGTGCTCGACTAGGATATCTGCTCTGAAAGAGAATCGGGCGAGATACAGCTGGAGATGGCGATAATGTTTGACATATTAAGTCAAGTCCTAATATTCCCTAGATTTAGCCCTGTGAAGCCAGTATATTCTGATTTTAATCTTGAGTGTCATTTATAATTGTTTGTATTTTTTGGGCATTTATATGCGTGCGTTGTGTCTATTACCTGTGAAAAGTTGCGTACAATATGGAAACTCAGGAGGCATTAGAAATAAATAACGGGAATGAAGTTTTCGCCGCCGAAACTTCCGACCTCGAAGGAGAAATAAGGCAAACTATTGTGACCGTACACAGGTCTCGGCTGACTGAATATGGATCAGTGTGCTACTGGGGTTCACTTTGTCGGCAACGGCGCGTGATAGAGAACCAGTTTCTGACTTGAAGGGGGTAGCTGGATGACTGACAGAAAATAAAAAACATAAAAGCGAACTAGAGATAAAATAACCAGTGTGTGCTCATCTGCAATTACATCGATTTGTAATAAATGAAATATTTATAATATCTTTGGTGGCGTGATATGCATCATTAGGAAGGTACACATGAATCATATTTGACTGAACCGTATTAATAATGTCACGTGCGAATTATAAACATTAATAACTGAATTTTTTCTTGATTTCAACGGTATTTCGGCTAGAAATGATGGTGAAATTATGTAATCAAACCGCAGAAGAATTCAGTACTTGAGTTGACTTCACTTCCGACCACGAGTGCCACGCACGATATTTAAGACAAGTCATACGAGTACAAGCTCTCACATGCTGACATGTTCCTGGTTTACAATCTACAGTCACTTCGTGTACTTCGCTAGCGGATTTCAACGCAGAACTTCAGTGGAATACTATCATCAGGGATAGTGGACTCATTCCTGTGTTCGATGCTTTCTACAATTATGCAAATCTACGACTTGAGTTAGTGCAGTAAACAGACGTCGAAATGGCAGATACATTTTTTAAAGTACGTGTTCTTTTCATCCTAAATTACATGTGTGCTCAGGATTTCTTTCAACACATTTGGTACAAGATTCAGCAACTCACGAGTGTAAACGTGGAAGAGGACCTCTACGTTATCATCGCCAGAAGATGGACTCCTCGTATTTCATCATGAAGCTCTAAGCTCATGATCAGCGTCGGCAGCGGCGAAATGCAGGGACTTTCGCCTTAGAATGGGTGATTGAAGACCCGGAGTTCGAGATGTGAAGACAACTAAATAAGTTAAGTCGACTACGTCTTATTTATATCTGTTCTATGTAGCTCTTTATTTCTACTCTTCATCTTTCCTTAGATTTGTTCTATAATATCTAGCTGATTTATTTTTACGACAATTCACTGGTTATTTCTAGAGGTGTGATAGGACTTGTAGCTTAATTTGCATACTTGCTTGATTCATGACCACGTGTTGACGAGTTTGATGATGATGGATCAGTTGAAGTTATCCATGTGTTATCGGAACCACCCTTTCTTATTGTACGAATTTCATTGTGATAGTGAGTTAATCTGTGTCTGATGAATTTATCGAGGTGATATTTTCCCAATATTTTTAACATTTTCATGGTAATTGGGCTTTTACTCGTACCTTATATTTACGATAGCAGGTCATCAGGATATTAATTCCGAATCGAGTGTATGAATTTATTTAGAGTACATGCAATGTGGTATGGGATAACTAATGGATTAGTTAATCATCGAGACAAATTTAATGAAGATATGACTTCTTTTTGGACGATGACAGCTCCTTATTATTTTCATGACTACACAGGAGTGATAATGGGTTACGATGAGTTAGGGTCGTCGTTATGATGTTGTACTGTACGTGTGATTTATGAGGAATTTGTACGTACGATATGAGTCTTTGTGAAATTGGAATTTTCACATGTTAATGTAGTTGTATTTTTTACATGATGTTGGTCATGATATAATGGAAATATGGAATCTTAGAGATTTTACGAGGTGTAGTTAACATAATAATGTCTTCTGATGATAAGGACAAGTCCATGTTGATCAATGTACTCCATAATTCAGGATAATATCCTAATAGTGCTCATGAAAGTCAGTAATTTTAAGTTTAAGGTACGTGTATATTTACTGGAAGACCTTAGGTCTGGATAATAGATCCTCAATTGAATATTCTAATACTATTACAGTTCGGAACCAGGCATGCTCACTTTTCGATGTCTTATTTCGTACTCACGTGGAGACTTTATCTTTTTTAACATGTTGGAACGAGTTAATGGAACAGTGGCGAGATTGATGATGATGTGTAAATATTGTAGATATTTCCTTCTTTGATATTTTTCAGTCTCTGGTAGTAGATTTAGAGATTTTCTAGTGTTAAGACAGTTATTTTCTATGCATTTGTGTTGTGGTGATGTGTGACACTTTGATGGTGTTAATTCGTTATGTGGGCGGGATTTCCACGTTGAGGATATATTTTTCCCTATTTATTGATCTCTCTGATGCGTCATAATGCTAATTGTTTGTTCATTTAATGACCAAGCGATAATAAGTTTTGTTATTAGTTCTCACGAGGAGATAATTGGGAAGACGTGAACAGATATATTTGACGTCTCGAATTAACTTGTAGAAAACAAAGGCAAATTCAAATTTTCATTTCAATGTTAACAACATTTTCGATGAACAGAATTTCACTCTTATTTTGTCAAGGTAGTAAAATTAATTAATTAATCTTGGATATTTTTATTATACATTTTTAAATTAATGCATTTTCCCAGATTGTACGAGGAATACTACGCAAGACCTCACTAAGAACATTCTTAACTCGACTTTAAATTACTATATGAATGTTTTAAAACGAATAAACACAATGTTATGTTCAAACACTCTGACGTGTACCATCCCATTTGTTTTCACATCAAGAGCAATAGTATTTAACGTAAAGTAGCGATCATTTTCATTATCATAGACGTCAGGATGGCTAATATTTTATTTTCATTGAATAAAAGTGTGATGTGTTCTCTCTATTTAAACATCAATTATGTCAATCCTGCCAGCGGTCCCGTGAACTGAGCACTCTCTTGTTCACCGGCAGATCTAGTCGGGGACAGTATTGATCAAGTTAGTGCTTCGCTTATGTCTGGTAGCGTGAATAGTAGGAGCCCTGAGGGTCGAAATGCTATTGCTTGTAGGAGTTGCGCCGTCGGAGAGAACCGTGATGACCCTGTTTCCCCTAACTCTAGATCTGCCAGTGATCGTAATGTTAATGTGAACCATGTTTTTAATTCAGTAAGGAAATGGAAGTTGAATTTTTCTGGGGAAGGGAATAGTTCGAGCGTAATTGAATTTCTCGAACGGGTGGAGGATATTGCTGAATGTAGCTCATTACCCCTTGACCCAATCGTTCCGGTTATCCCCGAAATGCTGGAGGGGCCAGCATTAAAATGGTTCAGACTGATAAAGGCTAACGTACAGTCATGGGACGATTTCGCCACACGTATCAGACAGCGTTTTGGGTTATGTGACATGGATTACTGCTTAAAGCAAGAAATTTTTAGGAGGACGCAGGGAGTAGGCGAAGAAATTGACGATTATGCCACCGGTATTTTAACCTTATTCAACCGTATGTGTGTCGAGGTGCCAGAATCCGAAGTCTTTGACCACTTTTATAGAAATCTAGCCCCTGATTATAAATTACACATTAAGAGATCACAGGTTGAGTGTACTGAAGATATTATCAATTTAGGGCGCGAGTTCGAGTCCACAGTCAGTCAAAATAAAATGTATCGTCCGCCTTCTACCCCATCTGATTGTTAATTTCCTGACGTTGCCTGCCGTACGCCCGTCAGATAGGTGTCTTTTGATACAACCCCTTCTCCATCTCGCCCCGTGTGCAGTCCCGATCGCGGGTCCAGCGTTGCACATCCGCATCGGCGCTGTGTTAATGCTATTCAGCCCTCTAACTCGCCTGCTGTAAACGACACTACAGCAAGGTCGTGCTGGAATTGCGGGGAAAAGGGCGCGTCTCAAAGAATTGTTGGTCTCAATCTCCCCTAAAATGCTCAAAGTGTCGTCTTGCTGGTGTTACTCTGCACGTGTGTCCTCGGTGCAATTCTCGGCAGGGAAACTAGAGGTGCGCCGACATGATGGCCCGTCGTTGGCGCCTGGTGTTGGTGTTAATAAAAGGATCTGGGGCCTTCCCTCATCTACACCCTGGGCCTAGATGTATATTGGTCCGCGCATACTGTATTCCTTATTAGATACCGGTTCATGCGTTTCCCTTATGAACCAATCCCGTGTGTCTTATATGAAATTAGAGTATCTCCAAGACTGTGAGAGCTTGGGAAAGTTCATGTCCGTTGATGGCCGTGAGGTGTGTACCGTGGGTCGAATCGAGTGTCATATTAAAATTCATGATCTTTCGTAGGATTAGACGTTCATTGTTGTTCCCGATCTATCTGTTCCGGTTATTTTAGGAACTGATTTTATGTTGGCTACCGGTTTATGAGTTGATTTCACCAATCGTACCTTCGCTTTTCGCTTTAAATCAGGTGTTGAGTACCCTTTAGAAGCCCCTATTCAACTTACCACTGTATGCGCCCTCTCGAAATCTCAACTACCCAACGCCTCGTGTGAACTAACTGATAATCAAAACCTGAAGTTAAACAGTTTGTTGGAAGAATTTTTCGATGTTTTAACCCCTGATTTAGGTTGTGCTAAAATTTCTCCTATTCCATTGAACTCAAAGATGATACTCCTGTTAGATCCCCGACATTTGGCTCCTCGCCCCCAAAACTGTCACCCATGAGAGAATGTGTCAACGACCTGTTGGAAAAGAAGGCCATCAGTCCCTCCAAGTCTCCTTTCAGTAGTCCCGCCTTCCTAGTCCCTAAAAAGGACAGTAAATTCAGATTTATTATTGATTATCGCAAGGTCAATAAGAACAGCTTCCCCTTGCCCACCATTGAATGCGCTTTTCAACATTTTCATGGAGCGTATTACCAAATCCCCTTGGATCACAAAAGGCGCCCCTGTACTCCTTTCGGCCTGTTTGAATTCAATAAAGTACCGAGGGGTATTTCTATTGGTGGACAAGCGCTCAGTCGCGTGATGGATTCGATATTTGGAGATCTGAAATTTTCCTACGTCTTGAACTTTTCGGACGATCTTTTTATCTTTTCTTCAAATTTTGACGAGCACCTGGCTCATCTGCGTGAAGTTCTTAGTCATTTGCGCAAGCACGCTTTCGCAATACACGCTTTCGCAATAAACCCTCAAAAGGTGTCCCTTTGTTCCAAGCGTCTAAATTTCCTCGGTCACATCATATCCGATTCTGGAATCGCTATAAACCCCGACAGGGTTAGATGCATTAAAGAGTTCCCTCAGCCCAAGAATATCCGCGGTGTGAGGAGGTTCCTAGGAATGGTTGGTTTTTATAGCCGTTTTATCAAAGATTTTTCCGAAATTTTAGCCCACCTGAATCTTCTAAAAAGGAAAAACCGCCGCTTCGTCTGAGGCGAAGCCCAATCCCGTGCCTTCAGTCAGCTGGAAAATGCCCTCTATCAAGCCCCTGTCCTCCACAGTCCTCATTTCTCCCGTGATTTTTTCTACAATGTGATTCCAGTGAGCTCGCCCTTTCCGCTGTACTTAACCAAGCTGATGGAGGAAGGGAAGCTAGTCGCTATTGCGTACTTCAGCAAGCTGTTGCATGGAGCTGAATTGAGATATTCGATATACGAAAAGGAATACCTGGCCGTATTTTCGGTGTCGAGAAATTCCGCTCTTACTTGGAGCACCGTCCATACGGACAGCCAAGCCCTATCGTGGATGAGCGCAAATGTGAAGCGAGTTTGCCGCACGGCTAGGTGGATCCTCCGTCTATAAGCCTATAAATTTACTGTTGTATATGTTCGTGGGAAAGGGAATGTTGTGGCCGACTGTCTGTCCCGCATGTTCGATAGGGTAAAGGCGAGTGAGGTCGAGTCTGAGGAAGACTGTCTTCTAACTGAAAATGTTGAAAGTATCAATATATTACAAAATTATCCTTGGTCCTTCTAGGACATTGCTGAGCACAGTGTGTGTGTTGAAGTGATGAAAGGAGTCGCTGAAGGTCTCTTCGAGACAAGTCATTCAGTATCAAACGTGGGTTGCTAGTTCATCGTAGCCGTAAAAATGGTAAAGATATTTACGTTCCTCTCAAATTAAGGTAAATGATGCTGCATTATTATCGTGATTCCTACCTGGGTGCTCATTTGGGTCAATATAAAACCTTGCATCGTATCTCTCGTGATTTCTTTTGGCCTAACCTCAAAAGAGAAGTGTTAGAGTACGTGAAAAGTTGCGACGTTTGTCGACGGTGCAAACCTGCACAATCTTCTCAAATTGGACTCCACTCTGTTGACGTTGCATCGTGCCCAGGTGAAAAGCTGTTTATTGATTGTTTCGGTCCTCTCACAAAATCCAAGAATGGCAACATTGCGATCCTGTCCGTCATTGATGCCTTTTCCAAATTCGTATGGTTATCCCCAGTCCGTAAAATTAACTCGAATAGCGCCGTCCATTTTTATCTCGGCATATTTTCGGAATCATGGCCCCCCCGAATGTCTTAGTCACTGACAATGCGTCTACCTTCAACTGCCGTAAATTCCGTCATCTGTGTTTTGGGTGGGGAGGTAAGCATGTGTTTCTGAGCCCCCACTACCCCAAGCCTTCCAACGTCGAAAGATACCATCGTAAGCTGAAAGCTTGTCTGACTGCATTCTACAGCGCTGATCAGCGTAGCTGGGACGATAATCTGTCGTTTTTTGTTTTAGCTTTCAACAATGCTCTTCATGAATCCCCCCGGCCGACGCCGGGTGAGTTGTTCTTAGGGAGAAACCTTGCTGACCCGCTCCAACTGAGATGGGACATTGGATACCTGTCCACAGCATCGAGGAACTTGAATATTCAAGAAAAATGGAAGGAAGCCATCGAGCAGTTGGTCAGAGCCCGAGACCGGGTGGCAAAAAGATTCAACCGAGGGAGAAAAGTCGTGAAATGTTCCCGGTGAGCTCGGCAGCAAACCAGATCGCGGCCAAACTGTGTCACAAATGGTCCAATCCCAGGAGGATTGTGAGATTCCTCGGACCTGTGACAATTGAACTGGAGGATATAGAAAGTAACAGGTTGTCTAAGGCTCATGTGTCCTCACTAAAGCCGTATTATCGAAGGAGCAATTAAAGTTTGCATATTTTCCCTACCCTTAGTGCTAATGCATGTTTAGTTTGATTGTCATGTGTTCTAAAGTCCTTTTTCTTTCAGGTGAAATAATGACAAATAAAATAGAAAGAAGAAATATGGGTATTACTCAGTGGAGATGGACGTAATAAATGCCAAACCCTTTGAATACGTGGCAAATGTTGTGGCAAATGACACTGTTTGCCTTGGATGCCGGACTTGTAAATCGAGCAAGTATTGAACGGATTGTTTGAAAATAGACCAACTTCATTCAGCGTGACATTTTCAAGAAAGTGCAGACCTCAAAAGAGGCGAACTGTTTTGAATTGTGCATTATTGCAACTATCTTTTGTAATCATATGTATCTGTATATATTTATAGTGATAGTTAGATTACCAGTCCCTAGGTTCAGTGGCGCGAGCGCTCTTAGATTTAAGTTTCGACCTCATTAAAAATACGTCCCTTGCCTGATCAGCAAGAAAAGACGCATTTTAAAAGAGGGCGGTTGGATGATCAACCATGCCTACTGGCATGTTTATTAATCTGGCGTTTTTCCTATGTAAATGACTTCATTCAGCCTCAGTACGAACACCTTATGTGTTTGTATCAACGCACCAGAGAGAGCAGCACTGTCTGTCATTAACACGGAAGATCGTTGCTTTTACGAGATTAGGAGTTTTATCTCTTTGAAGAGAATCTTTGCTTTGTTCAGGAGAGATGAACTCACAGTGGAGGCCACGCAAATGGGAGCAGATTTTCTGTGTTTCAAATAGCTGTTTAACATATTTAAATTTACCCTATTCTATCTTACTTCTCATTGTTTTCATTATTCATGTCAGGTACGGTGGTTCTTGTTTTATACTGATTCTACTTTTATCGCGGGGCATTCATTTGATTTAATAATAGCTGATTGATACGCGTCCTCCTGTCCACATCATGAATGGAATGTCTGTCTGTTGTCATTATTATGATTATGCGATGTTGGTAACTGGGTCACGGACTGATTTTGATGTGCACTGCGTCGTATGGTATTTTGCCATCCAATGTGTGTAAGCACGCCGTGTCGACTCGAAGCTCCATTCTGGTCGTACGGAGCGCGAAACATGATGGGCTTGAGTACGGAATACTTATCCGATCCCGTTATTGAATTGTTTGGGCCGTGCACGCTGTTAGCTGTTTGATGCGAGACCCGTTGTTGTGACCAGGTGAGTTGTGCAATGTGGATTGGTGTTGATCTAATAAAATGAAGCTGCCGCTCATATTTCTTGCCCATGCCGGCAAATGTGTGAATGAGTGAGTGCGCGCCCGTGAGTCAAGGGAGTGCGAAGGTGACGTATCGGACAGTTGTATTTTCACCTTTAATCTTGGTTGTATGTTTTGTGTTTTATATCGATACTGCATTATTTATTTTTGCCATGTCTTGATCATGGCCGATGGCTCGCCGTGAGGCCGCCATATTTGTTTACTTTATTCTTTGGGTTGTGTGCTTGCCCGTTAGTGTCTTTGGGATTTTAATCTTTGAGCCTTGGTACAGAGATGTTGGTCTCTGTGGGATGTTATTATCTAACGTTTTTGGTTCTTCTTGCTACCTTTATTCTCCTTGATGCGTGGAGGCTGTGTGAATAATGGCGTGTAAATACGCGAGTACTATGCATAAGAAAGGGATCTCGTGAAAGAAACGACGTTATTGTGCTTCTGTAAATTGTGATAATACTGCCACAGGATGCACCAAGTTTCTATTAGGGGAGGTGAGCTATGTGGCAATTTTTAATTTTAAACTTGGAGTGTAATAACGGCATGCTCAATTAATGATGTTGAGAGAATTCTTCAACAAGGTATGCTTTTGTTTGAAACCTTTAACTATCTTCTCATTACTGGCTTTTCTCACTATGACCTTTGTTTGAATTTTACTTAATCAATAAACCCCATGTAAATTTCATTCTAATCTTTATTGCTGTAGGATTAGTCTCATTCCCTTGTTCACCGACAACGAGGGAGGTCTCCAGTTCAGGGCTGTGTCTCGGCCTTTCCTAGTCGTGTCCACGTCTCATTTTCTCCCGATGTGGGTATCTCATATCGTGTCTTATTATACCGGTAAGGTAGGGGTGTGGTTCAATAGTCATTGCCCACAACTCTTCACTAATTCTTCCCTCTCCAATGAACATAGTCATTGCCGGCTACACTCTACAACACCTTCCCTCTCCAATGAACATAGTCATTGCCGGCTACACTCTACTACACCTTCCCTCTCCAATGAACATAGTCATTGCCGGCTACACTCTAGTACTTCTTCTGTCTCCAATGAACATAGTCATTGCCGGCTACACTCTACTAATTCTTCCCTCTCCAATGAACATAGTCATTGCCGGCTACACTCTACTAATTCTTCCCTCTCAAATGAACATAGTCATTGCCGGCTACACTCTACTAATTCTTCCCTCTCCAATGAACATAGTCATTGCCGGCTACACTCTAGTACTTCTTCTGCCTCCAATGAACATAGTCATTGCCGGCTACACTCTACTAATTCTTCCCTCTCCAATGAACATAGTCATTGCCGGCTACACTCTACTAATTCTTCCCTCTCCAATGAACATAGTCATTGCCGGCTACACTCTACTAATTCTTCCCTCTCCAATGAACATAGTCATTGCCAGCTACACTCTACTAATTCTTCCCTCTCCAATGAACATAGTCATTGCCGGCTACACTCTACTAATTCTTCCCTCTCCAATGAACATAGTCATTGCCAGCTACACTCTACTAATTCTTCCCTCTCCAATGAACATAGTCATTGCCGGCTACACTCTACTAATTCTTCTGTCTCCAATGAACATAGTCATTGCCCACAACTCTCCACTAATTCTTCCCTCTCCAATGAACATAATCATTGCCGGCTACACTCTACTAATTCTTCTCTCTCCAATGAACATAGTCATTGCCGGCTACACTCTAGTACTTCTTCTGTCTCCAATGAACATAGTCATTGCCGGCTACACTCTACTAATTCTTCTCTCTCCAATGAACATAGTCATTGCCGGCTACACTCTACTAATTCTTCCCTCTCCAATGAACATAATCATTGCCGGCTACACTCCACTAATTCTTCTCTCTCCAATGAACATAGTCATTGCCGGCTACACTCCACTAATTCTTCCCTCTCCAATGAACATAGTCATTGCCGGCTACACTCTACTAATTCTTCTGTCTCCAATGAACATAGTCATTGCCCACAACTCTCCACTAATTCTTCCCTCTCCAATGAACATAATCATTGCCGGCTACACTCTACTAATTCTTCTCTCTCCAATGAACATAGTCATTGCCGGCTACACTCTAGTACTTCTTCTGTCTCCAATGAACATAGTCATTGCCGGCTACACTCTACTAATTCTTCCCTCTCCAATGAACATAGTCATTGCCGGCTACACTCTACTAATTCTTCCCTCTCAAATGAACATAGTCATTGCCGGCTACACTCTACTAATTCTTCCCTCTCCAATGAACATAGTCATTGCCGGCTACACTCTACAACACCTTCCCTCTCCAATGAACATAGTCATTGCCGGCTACACTCTACAACACCTTCCCTCTCCAATGAACATAGTCATTGCCGGCTACACTCTACAACACCTTCCCTCTCCAATGAACATAGTCATTGCCGGCTGCACTCTACTAATTCTTCTCTCTCCAATGAACATAGTCATGCCGGCTACACTCTACAACACCTTCCCTCTCCAATGAACATAGTCATTGCCGGCTACACTCTACAACACCTTCCCTCTCCAATGAACATAGTCATTGCCGGCTACACTCTACAACACCTTCCCTCTCCAATGAACATAGTCATTGCCGGCTACACTCTACAACACCTTCCCTCTCCAATGAACATAGTCATTGCCGGCTACACTCTACAACACCTTCCCTCTCCAATGAACATAGTCATTGCCGGCTACACTCTACAACACCTTCCCTCTCCAATGAACATAGTCATTGCCGGCTACACTCTACAACACCTTCCCTCTCCAATGAACATAGTCATTGCCGGCTACACTCTACAACACCTTCCCTCTCCAATGAACATAGTCATTGCCGGCTACACTCTACAACACCTTCCCTCTCCAATGAACATAGTCATTGCCGGCTACACTCTACAACACCTTCCCTCTCCAATGAACATAGTCATTGCCGGCTACACTCTACAACACCTTCCCTCTCCAATGAACATAGTCATTGCCGGCTACACTCTACAACACCTTCCCTCTCCAATGAACATAGTCATTGCCGGCTACACTCTACAACACCTTCCCTCTCCAATGAACATAGTCATTGCCGGCTACACTCTACAACACCTTCCCTCTCCAATGAACATAGTCATTGCCGGCTACACTCTACAACACCTTCCCTCTCCAATGAACATAGTCATTGCCGGCTACACTCTACAACACCTTCCCTCTCCAATGAACATAGTCATTGCCGGCTACACTCTACTACACCTTCCCTCTCCAAATAACAATGTCGTTGCTCCCAGCACTCCAGTACATTGAGGCGTTAATAATGTAAGATGTACTGAAATATGATTTGGACTACGAACATTCTACTAGACATATATTTGAATGGCGTGCCTTTTTGCATGGCTAATTTTCCATCATATTTGCCTGGTGCATTTGAACTATGTGTTAATTATACGTGTATATTGAGTCTTGCAAGGTGCGCTTATGTCATCTGTGTGTGACGATTGGAACTTGAATAGGGAACATGCATGATCCGTGGTTTTAATTAAAAGTATGCTAATCTGATTCAAAATTTCACGCAGAATTCAGAAATGTGATCAGTGTGTACAAATAATAACTCCAAACATGATAAAAATCTACGAATCTACGAAAATGTCACGTCACGCAAGTACGCAATCTCATTGGTCTGACCTCATCGTACAGGTTGACTGAATTAGCAGACGAAATAACACATAGTGTGCTGTAAGAAGAAGGATACACTTTGCGTATTTCTACTTTATGTTACTGTCTGGTTTGGTTAAATTCGTAGTCTATACATTGGATAATAATCTGAGTGGTATATTTTAGACTTAAAATGAATCCTGCGCAGACAGTGAGGCAGGAAACTTATAAATAGTGTATAGTTCCGATGAGCAATAGCACATCGCATACCATCCCAAACAAATTGTTTATAAATGTTCCAAAGACTCTAAAACTAGGGAGAAATGGATTTTAGCGAGCCGGAGAAATGCTGGTGATATGTCAGAAAAGTCTACAGTTTATTATTTTAAAGATTATTCTAACGTAAGTTGAATTTGTTTGAATTTTCAATCACGTTTCCATGTCAGCTGTTCTAGTGGTAACACTTTGAATTTTAATGTATGATGCTTTTAGTTAAATGCTTCATTTATAGTAATCGCCGCGTAAGGAAATACCCCAGAAAGTAAATATCGCCGCCCGATGCTCTTCTTTTCTCTTTTTTGTAATGGCTGATCACTGCTGCCAACCTGCCTGGTTACATATTAAAATCACCAGACATAACCATAACAAACTAACCTCAATGTAATCACCGATAATGAATGTGTCCCTACCCTAGTAAATGCTAAAAGTTAAGATGAAATAAATCAAGATATTCATAATTAAGTCGGTTTCCACGTTCAATGAGGAATTAAGGAAATAAACACACTTTCTCACTCAAATTAATGTTACATGTATCTGTCTTTATTTTGATACACAGTAGGCGTACTAACCATATTCTTGAAAAGAGGGGCGTGTTAAACGATACAATTTATTTAATAAATCTTTGCAGTGTGATTTTCGAAAGTTCCAGACATCCAACGACTTCCCTTTCTTTTGCGCGAACATTTCCTTCTCTCTTCAATACCGGTAACCAGTAAGGAGAGAGATTACCGGGCATATTTTCAGCCTGCAGGCTGGTTATATCTTCAAGCTTACCAGGAAACATATAGGAATACTAATGTGCCAAACTCCGTGAATGGAAATTAGGTCAGTTTTCAAGTTCACTGCGGATTTGAAAATAATAATGTAATACGTTCTACTGCCAAAAAATTTCGTCCCGCAAGAGTTATTTCATGTACCGGTAGATCTAGACATGACACTGGCGTATTTGAGCACTTTCAAATACCGCCGGACTCGAACCCACCATATAAGAACACTAATGTGCCAAGCTACGTGAACGGAAATTAGGTCAGCTTTCAAGCTCACTGCAGAATTGAATATTACTTCTACTATCTACTTCTATCGTTTTCATATACGCCGAGGTGCCAGTATTTCGTCCCGCAAGAGTTCTTTATGTACCGGTAGATCTAGACATGAGGCTGGCGTATTTGAGCACTTTCAAATACCGCCTAACTCGAATCCGCCAACCTGAGTTAGTCATACATTCTCTCCTTCACTTGCTTAAATTAATTTTTAAAAATCCTGCCTTTATTCTGATGTACGCATTACTATAACTGCATTCTTAAAGGAAGGGGGGTCGTCTCCATAAGACCTATCTGTGTCGGAGCGACGTAAATCAACTAGCAAAAGAAAAGAAAGGGGGGAGGGAATATAGATTGTATAATTCATTGCGGTTTCTGCAAGTTCAAGGACTTACCACATAAGACATATCTGTCCTTCCTTTTAATAATAATGCTAACAGCTTTACATCCCACTAAGTACTTTTACGGCATTTGGCATTTGAAAAATATTTTCAGCTTACAGGTTGGTGTATCTCAAGTTTACAACACTACAGAAACCAATGTACAGGAGCACTATGAGTCAAACAACATTACCAGATTTTTACATATTCATTGCCTTAAATCACATGAAGACAGGTTGTGAGGCAAGAATGGGATAGGAAAGAGGGCTAAGATTTAAAACGTTTAAAATGTACATAAGCGTACAGACACAGCACTAGCCTGAAATGAAAATGACGGGCGAAAAAAAAACTTCAGACCTGCCGAGTGTGGGGTTCAAATCCATCACCATCTCCTGATACCAAGCTCACAGCAATGTGATCAAACTGCACAGCCAGTTCACTCAGTTTCCTATGACGCGTAATAGGCCTACCACATGGGCGACCCACTTACCTGTATATGGATCTTCAGTTCTTCAATTATACATGTATGCAAAAACATTATGCACCTTAGTAAAAGGTACTTCCCTAGTTGGTTCTCTGATTAGTGCACGTATAACAAATATGTTTGGGAAGAAATACTTTTATTTTATATTTATTTATATCATAAAGAAGTAACGTTGTCATAGCAAAAAGAATATGCAACGAAAAAATGAATCCAAAGAGATAAACATTATTTACTGTATTAAATATTAGTTTATTTACATGTTAAGCGATATGTAGTAGTAATAATAATAACAAGAAACATGTGCAATATGGAAAAAGGAAAGAAATAGAAGTAAATATAAATATAATTTACAACATTTAGAGCCATTCCATGGTCACTGAATTACAAAGCAGGGGTATGAATAAACAAACATAATAAACATGAATACTAATATTTAAAAAGCAAAAAGCAAAGTCATCTCCGTACAAACCATGAAAGCCATTGGAAGGGTGGAAGGTGAAGGCTTCCACTATCCATAACGTTGGCACTTGGTGGAGTGGAGTGGTTAGCTCTACGCATGCCGCCCTTGCCCCCCAGTAGTTAACCTGGTACTCGTTTATCATACGCAAAACATTCCTTCCAAATTACGTTAAACCCCTGTCACTTATTATTATTATTATTATTATTATTATTATTATTATTATTATTATTATTATTAAATTGCAAATGGGAAATATCCCGGTGGCAACGGTCACTTACAGTAATGTAATAATAAAGTAAAGTTAACATAATTACCCAACAACAACAAAGAACAAGCAAAGAACAAGAGTACAAGAGGCAGATATATGGAAGGAAAATATTACAAGCATTACTGCTAGTTTAATATTCTAAATCGAGCAACATCATATACAAATTCTCACACAACTTAAGTATTTATAGTGCTTAACAATATGGTTTACAATATTATAGGTTGACCTTACTACTGGCTTACCATTATAAGTGATAATAAAGTGAAGTTAAACCATAATTACCCTACAACAACAACATTACAACAAGCAAGAAATACTAGTAATTTAACTTTCTAAATCCAGTGTCATTATATACATATTCGCACACAACTTAAGTATTGCCAGTACTTAACACTACAAATTACAATACTACAGATTGAACTTGCTACTAGCTTAACACTACAAGTGATGATAAAGTTAAAACCTACTACTCAACAACTACAACAACTCAAGTATCGGTACAAAAAGGAATTCCATAAAAAATATTACAAGAAATACTACTAGTCGTTTTAAATCCAGCATCATGTACAGTTTCACACACAATTTAATTATTTCCAATACTTGACACTATGGCTTACAAAACTATAGATTGAGCTTACTACTAGCTTAACGTTACAAGTAATAAAAAATCAAGTTAAAACATTGTTAATTAACCATGAACAACAACAATTACAAAAACATGAGTACAGCAAGCAATTTCCTGGAAAGAGAATACCACAAGTAAAAACCTCCCAGTTTCACAATCGAATCCAAGCAGAAAATCACAAATTCAGTGCCCATAATTTACAACTTTTACTTTTCACTTTGCACAAACACTAATGGTCTTCTTAAATGACTTGATACCAGAAGGGAATCTATCAAAGTCTGCTGCAGGTAATTTATTCCAATCCCTTACGGTCCTGTTGACGAAGGAAAACTTACCCACATCCGTATGCTGGTTTTTATGCTTATGATAATTTCTCGATAAGTATGAGGGAGGTTCCAAATTATTCCTAATACAACTCCAAGCAGCCCTTTCCGTATAGCTCTTATAAAGACCACACAGGCTAGCTCTAGTTCTTCTAGATTCAAGACTTTCCCAATTAATGGTATTCCTCCTATTCCCAGTTACGAACACATCGCTCTTCTTTGAACTTTCTCTAGGGAATTTATTAAACCCATCCTGTTCGCATCCCAGCATGCAGATCCATATTCGAGAATGGGTCTTACGAAGCATTTATAAGGTTTATTTAAACCTACTAGGGTGGTGAACACATAAATAAGAATTCCAATGAAAGTATTTTCCTTCTGGACCTTCATGTCAGACAGATTTTTTTAAACAAATTTTTTTCACTATAATATGATTTATCTATAGAGCGAAACCGCTATGCAGTGTGCGTCTCATAGCTATCGAGATGGAATTGGTAATGTAGTATGTATCTGTTGAGCCTATATACAAGACTTTTTACAATTACCTCTAAAGTGACATTTCAGCTGTGTGACAACGCTAACAAGACTATGGACTTTGAGATTGGCATTCCTGAAGAGGGTTTTCTGCACTTTCCCATTTTCACACATTGATTCAAGAGTCTGTATTTTCTTGTGACAAAACCACTGTATTCTTCCGAAAACCACTGATAGGGACAGGTTTGGTTGTGATCCACCGAAAACAAATTATAATGACCGGTTAGGTTGTGATCCACCGAAAACCACTGATTGTTACAGGGTTAGGTTAGGTTCGACAGGAATTGTACTCGAGCGACTGTTGTCATTGAAAGCACTGTCGTGACGACTGAAGGCAATAAACATAAAACTGAATCCATTGATCTACAAAGTTTTCATTCAGTAGATACGCTAGGAACTGGCAAACCAACACCGTACCGGTACATACAAAGTTTACAGGAATCAACAAAACAGGATATTAATTCGTGGTACTCACTGTTCTTTAAAGAGAAGAAATATCCAGTCAACAATAGCTGCAGTGAACGTGGTTTTTCACTATTATTGTCCGGCCCCATGGCTAAATGGTTAGCGTGCTGGCCTTTGGTCACAGGATGCGGGTTCGATTCCCGACAGGGTCACGAATTTGAACCACCGTTGGTTAATATCTCTGGCACGGGGGCTGGGTGTATGTCGTCTTCATCAACATTTCACTATTATTGTGTAAAATAGAAACTTACTAGTTTTGACAAGTACAGTATATTCAACAGCGACTCATGAATGATGACGGGCAGGATGTCCAACCTCACTAATCTATGTTGACGATGTATTTCATGGTAAAGACAGCTGCCTCTGTGGATCAGTGGTAGAGTGACGGCCTCCGGATCCCAAGATAGCGGGTTCAAACCCGGCAGAGGTAGTCGGATTTTTGAAGGGCGGAAAAAAGTCCATTCGACACTCCATGCCGTACGATATCAGCATGTAAAAGATCTCTGGCGACACATTTGGTGTTTACCTGACAAAATTAATTAAATCTCAGCCATAGACGCCCAAGAGAGTTTCGGTATACTCGGTCTGCCATGTAGTGGGCCTAGAATAAAACGGAACGTCAAAATTGACGAGCAGACAGCCAGATGGCGTCAACTTGAAATGTCTACACACGGTAACTGAGGCCATACGATTATTATTATTATTATTATTATTATTATTATTATTATTATTATTATTATTATTATTATTATGGTAAAGACGAATTACTTTGCAATGCTATCTGTCTTAATGGTAATGCACTATGTACCTGTACTAATGTTGGCTACTGAGTGCATGATTCGAAGCAGTGTATCGATTCATTCAAGTGTCCGAGTGAATCGATTCACAGGAACGGCAAGCTCACGGCACACAAATCATGCACAATCACGGCTCAGTGAGCCACATGACACACACGGCTCGTTATCGGCACAATGGACACTGGCGGGGAACCGAGCTTCCGTTGCAGCGAGACACAGTGAATCATGGCACACTGAAAGAATCGTACGCAGTCACGGATCAGTGAGACACAACACACACACGGCTCATTATCGCTACACTGGACATTGGCGGGGAGCCAAACTTCCTCTGAAGCAATACATACAGAGTCATGCTTCACTGGAAAAATCATATGCTACAATGGACTCTCGAGCTCAGCTCATTTGAAAATAATACCCACTCGCATTCACTCTTCTTACAGGGAGTTTTAAATAATAGATGGATGTATTTGCAGTGTTAAAAAGATAGTCAGAAAATAATTCCAAAGTACCTAGCTTGTAAGTAGGTAGGCAATTAGGTTATTCCAATTACCGTATTAGTTTAATCAATCAGTATTTTTATAACTAGTTGACGTTCGACAATTACTTAAACTCAGCTCTCTAGCCTCCACGCCTGGCTGAATGGCTCAGACGGATGAGGCGCTGGCCTTCTGCACCCAACTTGGCAGGGCCGAGCTCAGTGCGATGGCATTTGAAGGTGCTCAGCCTCGTGTCAGTAGATTTACTGGCAGATAAAAGACCTACTGCAGGACTAAATTCCAGCACGTCGACATCTCAAAAAAAACCATAAAAGTTGTTAGTGAGACATAAAGCCAATAACATTATTATTTAGCCTACCCTATGACTATGAGTTATGCTCATGACCACTCGAAATTGTCTCAGTTTGTATGTCGCATCATTGCACAATGCTTCAATAATCGAATCACCAGGTTACCGGTATACGTGGACAGTGAGTATGTAAGTAGACTGATGCAATAGCTTAAATAAATGATGTTTAATCAGAAAACCAGTGGGCTACTGTACATCTCCTGTAGCCTATACAAAACATGACGATTTAAAAAAGCCTCTGCTGATAGAAAAAGACATTTTCAAAGATGACCCAGTTAGTTGGCCGACTCGACATTCTTCTTCTCAGTGTGTTTCACTTCATTTCTCCACATCTCTGCTGTCACCTGTAGGATATATTGAAGTATCACAACCTGACAAGTATATTATAAACTCCACTTGCCTATATCCAATAAATAACATTTCCACTTGGCCTACCTGATCAAGGGATTCTTTCCACACAGCTGTAGCTCTGTCCAATCCATGACCAGGTCTTGAAGCCACTGTTTTGTTATAATACTGTTTTGCCACAGACCATGCAAATTCGATGGCATTGAAAAATGAGTGGTATGGAGGAAATCGTAGGACAGTATGGCCTTCACTGTGCAGCATCTCGTCAACAATGTACCTGGTTTTAAAGAAACAGAGAAATATTGTTATGCATACATGAAAGTCAACAACATGAATGTAAACAACATTATCTAAACTTATGTTTAGGTGCTTCTGTACCTTTTTAAGTGACTTCGATTCATATTACGCAACCTTTGCAGCTCATCTTTTGTAGCATAATCTTGATTTCTCTTCAAGTTTCTACCATCAAATCAGCACCTGTAAGAATTTTAAGTTTTAGTATGAAGTTATTTCTTCTAAAAAAAATTATTCCCTAAAATATGAGATCACCCCTCTTCAAGGATAGGCCTAATAATTGATAAAAAATGTGATTTCTGTTGAATGATACAAAAAGATGTCTGATTTTAAGTGAAACCAAGTACTATGTAACAAAGTCACCTGATGATGAAGTCAATGAATTACTACTTACACTACTTTATCCTAACATCTCTCATGAATGTATTTCCATTAGTAGGCCTATATCTGGATTAGAAGTCCACGATCACTTGCATTAAAGATATAAGTATAAACACCCATTTCAATACCTTAGAACAAATGTAATTGCTGCGAACACTGAACCTATATCAGGCAGTAAGAAATAAGAAGCTTGGAAGATGTTCAACAGTCAGGTATCAAGCACCGATTCAGGTGGAGATTGTCGAATGCAGAATAAACATAATAAATAGGCCTGCAATACAAGTAATTTACTGATACAAATATCCAGTAATATTATATGAAAATACACTGGGGAAGTTTTGATTGAAGTACCTCTCTAAGGTTAATCATTGGCCTAAAGTGAATACCAGCAAGTCTTTTTAATAACCAAGAGATCCCTTGACAGTGGTGAAGTCAAAATCAAAAACCACGTACAGAACCCAATGAGCGGTAAGTTATAATGCCACTTCTGATCTAGTGCCAGTCAATTTCAATCAGTCAGTCACCACTGATCTGCACTTAGATCAGTCGCCCAGGTGGAAGATGCAGTTTCAGGGATAGGCCTAGTCTTTTCTTCAATAATTGCAGAGAATTTGGAAATTTATGAAATCTCCCTTGGTAAATTACTCCAATCCCTAACTCCCTTCTTAAAAAAAAACAAATATTTGTCCCACTTTTCATCCTCAACTTTATAATTGTACTGTGATCTTACCTACTTTTAAAATACCACTGAAACGTATTCGTCTACCAATGTCATTCCACACCACCTCTCCACCGACAGCTCGGAACACACCACTTAGTCCAGCAACTCGTCTCCTTTCACCCAAGTCTTCCCAGCCCAAACTCGACAAAATTTTTGTAACGCTACTCTTTTGTCAGAAATCACCCACAACAAATCGTGCTTCTTTCTTTTGAACTTTTCCAGTTCTCAAATCAAGTAATCCTAGTGAGGGTCTCATACACAGGAACTGTACTCAAGTTGGGGTTTTATCAGAGACTTACGTGCCCTCCCCCTTTACATCCGTACTACAAACCCTAAATACCCTCATAACTATGTAAAGAGATATCACCTCACTATAATAAAATGAAGTAAAATAAAGTAAGAACATACCAGGTACAAAGCCATCCTTCGTTCCAGCATGAACAATAACCAGTCTTCCTCCCTCAGACACAGGTCGACGAATTACTCCTTGAACATCGTGTCCAGATTTGTGTGGTTTATTCCAGGAGTATGTGGGTGACCCTGAAAGAGAAATGCACAATTGAAACCAGAGACACCTGATGAAGATAAATTATTCTAAGATTTTTAAATAAAATATAATATATAACATATATATTCACCACTACCCTGTGAGAATACACACACAAGTAGTATAATTGGACAGTTCGGCGGCCACCGCCACCGCAGGCTCCCAGAGGCCTCCTCCACCACCACCACAGCCAGAGGCCTCCCAGATGCCTCCTCCACCACCACCACCACAGCCAGAGGCCTCCCAGAGGTCTCCTCCACCAACCGCGGGAAATTTGAATTTGTGAACAAAGCCACGTGCTTTTTGACAGCTATCATCGACAACAACGCATCGCTAACCTCAGCCTTGACGGGCCTAAACCTCAGTAGTACCAACTTAACCTAACTAGCGCGAGATTTGAATTTGTAAACAAATCCACGTGTTTTTAACAGCCACGTGCTTTTTGACAGACAACAACGCATCGCTAACCTCAGTACTGCCATCTTGACGGGACTAAACCTCAGTAGTACCAACTTAACCTAACTAGCGCGAGATTTGAATAGGTAAACAAATCCACGTGCTTTTTGACAGCTGTCATCCGCCATCTTTGAACTACAGAGCACCGTGTTGCCCTCTTTATCGCAGTAGCTGTAAATTCGTCACCTGTCATCCGCAGTGCTGCCATCTTAACGGGCCTAAACCTTAGTGCTACCAACTTAACCTCACTAGCGCGAGATTTGAATCGGTAAACAAATCCACGTGCTTTTCTGACAGCTGTCATCCACCATCTTTAATCAACAGAACACCATGCTGCCCTCTATATCTTTGAAATGTGGTGGAGAATAATTTGAAAAATGCTTTTTGATAGCAGCCATCTTTAATCAAGAGAGCACCGTGCTGCACTCCATGTGGTAGCGGCAATTTGAAAACTTCTAAGTGCCCCTGTTTGGAAACAAACCACGTGCTTTTTTGACAGCTACATCCGCCATCTTTAATCAAGGGAGCACCGTACCGCACTCTTTAGTTGAAATGTGGTGGCGGCAATTTGAAAAATTCCACGTGCTCTTGTTTGGAAACAATGCTACATGCTTATTTGACAGCTACCGTCCGCCATCTTTAATCCATAGAGCACAGCGCTACCCTCTTTAGCTACTTGCCTTTGAAATGTGGTGGCGGATAATTTGAAAAATGCTTTTTGACAGCAGCCATCTTTAATCTAGAGAGCACCGTGCTGCCCTCTTTAGCTAGATACCTTTGAAATGAGGTGGCAGGTAATTCCACATGACAGCAGCCATCTTAAATCAAGAGAGCACCGTGCTGCCCTCTATGTGGTGGCGGCAATTTGAAAAATTCTACATGCTCCTGTTTGGAAACAAATTCACGCGCTTTTCTGACAGCCGTCATCCGCCATCTTTAATCAACAGAGCACAGTGCTGCCCTCTTTAGCTAGATACCTTTGAAATGTGGTGGCGGCAAATTCCACGTGCTCTTGTTTGGAAACAAAGCCATGTGCTTTTTGACAGCTGTCATCCACCATCTTTAATCAATAGAGCACTGTGCTGCTATCATGCGGGCAATTTCGTCAGTTGTCATCCGCCATCTTTTATCCACAGAGCACCGTGCTGCCCTCTATATGGTGGCGGCAATTTGAAAAGTTCTGTTAGCTGTCATTCGCCATCATTAATCAAGAGAGTACCGTGCTGTCATCATTAGCTAGATACCTTTGAAATGTGGTGGTGGCAATTTCAAAAATTCTATGTGCTCTTGTTTGGAAACAAAGCCACGTGCTTTTTTGACAGCTGTCATCCGCCATCTTTAATCAATAGAGCACTGTGCTGCTATCATGCGGGCAATTTCGTCAGCTGTCATCCGCCATCTTTAATCTACAGAGCACGGTGCTGTCCTCTGCAGTAGCGGGCAATTTGAAAAGTTCTGTTAGCTGTCATCCGCCATCTTTAATCAAGAGAGCACCGTGCTGCTATCTTTAGCTAGATACCTTTGAAATGTGGTGGCGGCAAATTGAAAAATTCCACGTGCTCTTGTTTAGTAAACAAACTCACGCGCTCATTGTCAGCTGTCATCCGCCATCTTACATCGCAAACCTCAGTGCTACACTCTTTAGTTGAAATATGGTGGCGGATAATTTAAAAAGAAAAATTCTACAGCAGCCATCTCTCGACGCTAATTGCACAAGATGGTGGCTATACATGACTCCTTAAAGGTGCTTATGCAAGATGGATACTTTACATAGGTTCTTATGAGACGCCGTTGGGATGCTTGCGTAAGATAGCGGTTATACAAGGCTCCTTATGAGACGCCCTAGAGATGCTTGCGCAAGATGGCGGTTGCTCTTATGAGGCGGCTTAAGGGTCCTTGCACAAGATGGCTAGAGACGCCCTAAGGATGCTTGCGCAAGATGGCGGACGCAAGATGGCGGCTATACACGACTCCTTATGAGACGCCTTAAGGGTGCTTGCGCAAGATGGCTGCTGCTCTTATGAAGAAAGCTAGCTTAGAGGCTAACGTGTCGTGCTAGTTCGATTCATTAAATTTGGGGCTTAAATGCAAAATGTTAAATATCTCGAAAACGGTGCATGGTAGAGCAAAACGGACAAAATTTTTCTACTCAATACCTCGGTTCGCAGTATGGGGAACAAGTAAAACATAGTCTATTGATGAGATCAACCGTTCGGTTCCTACTTAGGCCCTTTGGCATTCGTTCTGTTTTAGCTTGTATTGAAGCAAGTCTTCGCAACATGATCAAGTCTAGCTATGGTAGAGAGTATAACGTGCCGTGCAGGTTCGATTCATTAAATTTGGGGCTTAAATGCAAAATATTAAATATCTCGAAAACGGACAAAATTTTTCTACCTAATACCTAGGTTTGCAGTATCAGGAACATGATAACATAAGAAAAACATAGTCTAATGATGAGATCGACGGTTCGATTCCTACTTAGGCCCTTCGGCATTGGCAGCTATCTATTTCTACAAGATGGCGGCTATACATAGCTTCTTATGAGAAAGCTTAAGAGCGCTTGCACAAGATGGCGGCTGCTCTTATGAGACGCCCTAGGGGTGCTTGCGGGAGGTAGCAGCGACAAGACGATAACTATACACAGCTGCTTATGATACGGCCTAGAGGTGCTCACACAAGATGGTGGCTGCTCTGATGAAGAAAGCTAGCTTTGCATCGCGCAGGTATTTTTACAGCACTAAACCTCATACCTTTGAAATTTGGTGGTGGGCAATTTGAAAAATTCGACGTGCTTTTTCTTCACAGCAGCTATCTTTAGAATATAGCGGCTATACATAAGCTGTTAAGGCCTCCTCTTATGTCAAGGCATAGCTCTATCGAACAAGTTTAAACCTGCATCGGAATAGCTAGAGTAAGCACGTGCTGCAGTGATGACGTCATTATGCATGTTTAGACTTGCAAATCACTAAAGAAACATAACAAGACTAGAATCGAACACTGCACTCTATACCGTGATCATGTGATCGGAACATTGATTGAAGTGTTTAGAACACTAAATAAGTGATCAAGACTATAATAGAACACTGTACTCGATACAACATGTGTTTAGAACATGTCAGGGGATACCTTTGTTCTAAGAAGATTAGATTACCGCGCATTCCTTGTAGGGCTAATAAGCTAAAGGGCTAATGGGCTAAAGGGCTAAAGGGCTAAAGGAGCAACAACCTCATCGATCGCTGTCAGCAAGAACGCTTGTACTTTGTTAAGTGTAGAAAATTAATCCTTATTTGTAAATGGTTTCATGTTCAGAACAAGGAATGGAACCTAGGGGTTACGTCTTACCTAATAAAATCCCCGAGGTGCGATGAGTTACGTTTTTCGAACTAGTGTTTGGAACACTGAACTTTTCAAGATGATAGCAGAGAGTTTAGCAATGTTCTGTTGTCGGATTATAAATTCCGCGCTACAACATGCATAAGGTGGCAGCCTTGAGGTTTACCGCCGTAAAGATGACAAGAGTGAGGTTAGCAATGTTCCGTTGTTGGATTTTAAATTCCGCGCTATAACATGCATAAGGTGGTAGCCTTGAGGTTTACCGCCGTAAAGATGACAGCAGTGAGGTTAGCAACGCTCTATTGTCCTTCAAAGTGAGGTTGGGGTTCGTCAAGAAGACAGCTGTCAAAAAAGCACGTGGCTATGTTTACCAAACAAGAGCACGTTTCTGTGACGTCACGGTCACGTAGTATGCTGCGTCAGCATGAAAAGATTAATGTCTACACCTACGTAGTTAACACTCTGCTATGTTCACAAGATTTTTTACACATAAGTATTCTTTATGCTTTACGTTCGTGTACATAGGTTATGTTAAGATAGCAACAGATACAAGCGATGGTCACACGCTCTAGTAGAAGATGCATGCATTATCAAAAGGTGGTGTGTACACGCTTTTAAACCTTGCTATTCTTACCGCTGCCATGTTCACAAGATTTTTAAACATCGCTATTCTTTGTACAATAAGTTCATGCACATAGGCTATGCTAAGATAGCAGCACAAACACATGCGAACTTTGTACATTCTAGTGGAATAAGTTTAGTACTGCGTGCATCATGGATACATGATGTGTACGCGCATTTAAACATTGCTATACTTAATGCTGCTGCTATGTTTAAAAGATTTTTATACATTGCTATTCTTTATGCTTTAAGTTCGTGCACACACAAGCGATAGTCGTACGCTCTAGCAGGAGAATTTTAGTACGATAGTCGATACATACATTATCGATAGGTGATGGGTACACGCTTTATAACATAGCTCTTCTTTGTGCTTTACGTTCGTGCACATAGGTTAGGGATACACAGAAGCGATTGCTACATGCTCTAGCGGAAGAGGCCTAGTACGATACTCGATGCATGTAAAATCGATAGGTTATGCTAAAATAGCAGCACACTTACACGATTTTAGCACAATCTAATGGGAATAGTTTAGTATGATAGTCGTTTCATGCAAAATCATTAGGTAATGTGTACACGCTTTGAAACAAGGCTATTCTTTGTACTTTAAGTTCATGCGTACAGGTTATGCTGAGATAGCAGCACAATCTAGCGCAAGAAGTTTAGTACGATATTTGTTGCTTGCAAAATCGATAGGTAATGTGTACACGCTTTGAAACATGGCTATTCTTTGTACTCTAAGTTTATGGGTATAGGTTATGCTAAGATAGCAGCACAATCTAGCGGAAGAAGTTTAGTAGGAGATTCTATGCATGCAAAATCAATAAGGAATATGTACACGCTTTGAAACATGGCTATTCTTCGTACTTTAAGTTCATGTGTATAAGTTATGCAAAGAGAGCAGCACAATCTAGCGGGAGAAGTTTAGTAAGAGATTCGATGCATGCAAAATCAATAAGTAATATGTACACGCTTTGAAACATGGCTATTCTTTGTACTTTAAGTTGATGTGTATAGGTTATACTTAGATAGCAGCACAATCTAGCGGAAGAAGTTTAGTAAGAGATTCTATGCATGCAAAAGCAATAAGTAATATGCACACGCTTTGAAACATGGCTATTCTTTGTACTTTAAGGTCATGCGTATAGGTTATGCTAAGGTAGCAGCACAATCTAGAGGAAGAAGTTTAGTACGAGAGTCGATGCTTGCAAAGTCGATAAGTAATATGTACACGCTTTGAAACATGGCTATGCTTTGTACTTTAAGTTCATGTGTATAAGTTATGCTAAGATAGCAGCGCAATCTAGTGGAAGAAGTTTAGTACGGGAGTCGATCCATGTAATATCAATAAGTAATATGCACACGCTTTGAAACATGGCTGTTCTTTGTACTTTAAGGTCATGCGTATAGGTTATGCTAAGGTACCAGCACAATCTAGAGGAAGAAGTTTAGTACGAGAGTCGATGCTTGCAAAATCGATAAGTAATATGTACACGCTTTGAAACATGGCTATTCTTTGTACTTTAAGTTCATGTGTATAAGTTATGCTAAGATAGCAGCACAATCTAGCGGAAGAAGTTTAGTACGGGGGTCGATGCATGTAATATCAATAAGTAATATGCATACGCTTTAAAACATGGCTATTCTTTGTACTTTAAGGTCATGCGTATAGGTTATGCTAAGGTAGCAGCACAATCTAGAGGAAGAAGTTTAGTACGAGAGTCGATGCTTGGAAAATCGATAGGTAATGTGTACACGCTTTGAAACATGGCTATTCTTTGTACTGGAAGTGAATACGTATAGCTTATGCTAAGATAGCAGCACGATCTAGCGGAAGAAGTTTAGTACGAGAGTCGATGCATGTAAAATCGATAGTTGATGTGTACACGCTTTGAAACATGACTATTCATTGTACTTTAAGTTCATGGGTATAGGTTATACTAAGATAGCAGCACAATCTAGCGGAAGAAATTTAGTACGATATTTGATGCATGCAAAATCAATAAGTAATGAGTACACGCTTTGAAACATGGCTATTCTTCGTACTTTAAGTTCATGTGTATAAGTTATGCTAAGATAGCAGCACAATCTAGCGGAAGAAGTTTAGTACGATATTTGTTGCATGCAAAATCGATAGGTGATGTGTACAGGCTTTGAAACATGGCTATTCTTTTTACTTTAAGGTCATGCGTATAGGTTATGCTAAGATAGCAGCACAACTACCGGAAGGAGTTTAGTACGAGAGTCGATGCATGCAAAATCGATAGGTAATGTGTACACGCTTTGAAACATGGCTATTCTTTGTACTTTAAGTTCATGTGTATAAGTTATGCTAAGATACCAGCAAAATCTAGCGGAAGAAGTTCAGTACGAGATTCGATGAATGCAAAATCAATCAGTAATGTGTACACGCTTTGAAACATGGCTATTCTTTGTACTTTAAGTTCATATGTATGAGTTATGCTACGATAGCAGCACAACCTAGCGGAAGAAGTTTAGTACGATATTTGTTGCATGCAAAGTCGATAGGTAATGTGTACTCGCTTTGAAACATGGCTATTCTTTGTACTTTAAGGTCATGCTAAGATAGCAGCACAATCTAGCGGAAGAATTTTAGTACGAGATTCGATGCATGCAAAATCGATAGGTGTGTACACGCTTTGAAACATGGCTATTCATTGTACTTAAATTTTATGTGTATAGGTTATGCTAAGATAGCAGCACGATCTAGCGGATGAAGTTTAGTACGATGGTCGATGCATGTAAAATCGATAGGTGATGTGTACACGCTTTGAAACATGGCAATTCATACTGCTGCTCTGTTCCCAAGACTTTTAAGCATAGCTAATCCTAATGCTGCTCTTAACGACGTCGAGCTAAGGATTGATCACGTGACTGTGACGTCACAGCCACGTGCTCTTGTTTGGTAAACATAGCCACGTGCTTTTTAGATAGCTGTCTTCTTGACGAACCCCAACCTCACTTTGAAGGACAATACAGCGTCGCTAACCTCACTGCTGTCATCTTTACGGTGGTAAACCTCAAGGCTACCACCTTATGCATGTTATAGCGCGGAATTTAAAATCCAACAACGGAACATTGCTAACCTCACTCTTGTCATCTTTACGGCGGTAAACCTCAAGGCTGCCACCTTATGCATGTTGTAGCGCGGAATTTATAATCCGACAACAGAACATTGCTAAACTCTCTGCTATCATCTTGAAAAGTTCAGTGTTCCAAACACTAGTTCGAAAAACGTAACTCATCGCACCTCGGGGATTTTATTAGGTAAGACGTAACCCCTAGGTTCCATTCCTTGTTCTGAACATGAAACCATTTACAAATAAGGATTAATTTTCTACACTTAACAAAGTACAAGCGTTCTTGCTGATAGCGATCGATGAGGTTGTTGCTCCTTTAGCCCTTTAGCCCTTTAGCCCTTTAGCCCTTTAGCCCATTAGCCCTTTAGCTTATTAGCCCTACAAGGAATGCGCGGTAATCTAATCTTCTTAGAACAAAGGTATCCCCTGACATGTTCTAAACACATGTTGTATCGAGTACAGTGTTCTATTATAGTCTTGATCACTTATTTAGTGTTCTAAACACTTCAATCAATGTTCCGATCACATGATCACGGTATAGAGTGCAGTGTTCGATTCTAGTCTTGTTATGTTTCTTTAGTGATTTGCAAGTCTAAACATGCATAATGACGTCATCACTGCAGCACGTGCTTACTCTAGCTATTCCGATGCAGGTTTAAACTTGTTCGATAGAGCTATGCCTTGACATAAGAGGAGGCCTTAACAGCTTATGTATAGCCGCTATATTCTAAAGATAGCTGCTGTGAAGAAAAAGCACGTCGAATTTTTCAAATTGCCCACCACCAAATTTCAAAGGTATGAGGTTTAGTGCTGTAAAAATACCTGCGCGATGCAAAGCTAGCTTTCT
Organism: Anabrus simplex; assembly: GCF_040414725.1. Classification (NCBI taxonomy): domain Eukaryota; kingdom Metazoa; phylum Arthropoda; class Insecta; order Orthoptera; family Tettigoniidae; genus Anabrus; species Anabrus simplex. The sequence goes on from NC_090271.1 coordinate 6,060,229, forward strand.
TCATCAGAGCAGCCACCATCTTGTGTGAGCACCTCTAGGCCGTATCATAAGCAGCTGTGTATAGTTATCGTCTTGTCGCTGCTACCTCCCGCAAGCACCCCTAGGGCGTCTCATAAGAGCAGCCGCCATCTTGTGCAAGCGCTCTTAAGCTTTCTCATAAGAAGCTATGTATAGCCGCCATCTTGTAGAAATAGATAGCTGCCAATGCCGAAGGGCCTAAGTAGGAATCGAACCGTCGATCTCATCATTAGACTATGTTTTTCTTATGTTATCATGTTCCTGATACTGCAAACCTAGGTATTAGGTAGAAAAATTTTGTCCGTTTTCGAGATATTTAATATTTTGCATTTAAGCCCCAAATTTAATGAATCGAACCTGCACGGCACGTTATACTCTCTACCATAGCTAGACTTGATCATGTTGCGAAGACTTGCTTCAATACAAGCTAAAACAGAACGAATGCCAAAGGGCCTAAGTAGGAACCGAACGGTTGATCTCATCAATAGACTATGTTTTACTTGTTCCCCATACTGCGAACCGAGGTATTGAGTAGAAAAATTTTGTCCGTTTTGCTCTACCATGCACCGTTTTCGAGATATTTAACATTTTGCATTTAAGCCCCAAATTTAATGAATCGAACTAGCACGACACGTTAGCCTCTAAGCTAGCTTTCTTCATAAGAGCAGCAGCCATCTTGCGCAAGCACCCTTAAGGCGTCTCATAAGGAGTCGTGTATAGCCGCCATCTTGCGTCCGCCATCTTGCGCAAGCATCCTTAGGGCGTCTCTAGCCATCTTGTGCAAGGACCCTTAAGCCGCCTCATAAGAGCAACCGCCATCTTGCGCAAGCATCTCTAGGGCGTCTCATAAGGAGCCTTGTATAACCGCTATCTTACGCAAGCATCCCAACGGCGTCTCATAAGAACCTATGTAAAGTATCCATCTTGCATAAGCACCTTTAAGGAGTCATGTATAGCCACCATCTTGTGCAATTAGCGTCGAGAGATGGCTGCTGTAGAATTTTTCTTTTTAAATTATCCGCCACCATATTTCAACTAAAGAGTGTAGCACTGAGGTTTGCGATGTAAGATGGCGGATGACAGCTGACAATGAGCGCGTGAGTTTGTTTACTAAACAAGAGCACGTGGAATTTTTCAATTTGCCGCCACCACATTTCAAAGGTATCTAGCTAAAGATAGCAGCACGGTGCTCTCTTGATTAAAGATGGCGGATGACAGCTAACAGAACTTTTCAAATTGCCCGCTACTGCAGAGGGCAGCACCGTGCTCTGTAGATTAAAGATGGCGGATGACAGCTGTCAAAAAGCACGTGGCTTTGTTTACAAATTCAAATTTCCCGCGGGTGGTGGAGGAGACCTCTGGGAGGCCTCTGGCTGTGGTGGTGATGGAGGAGGCCTCTAGGAGGCCTCTGGCTGTGGTGGTGGTGGAGGAGGCATCTGGGAGGCCTCTGGCTGTAGTGGTGGTGAAGGAGGCCTCTGGGAGCCTGCGGTGGCGGTGGCCGCCCAACTGTCCAATTATACTACTCACACAGAAATATATTACATACACATACACCGTACGTCAACAGGAATACACAAAGGTTAAGTCTACAAACCGTATCGAAGTCGACACAAGACATGGTATAGGCCTACATGATTAGGTTAGGTTAGGTTCAGAATGAAATACTGCTCCATTTGAACTGATTGTCATTATGTCAGAAACTTATCATAGAAACAAGATAAAAACGAACACTTACCCCAGTTAATAATGAAACTCTTGCCATTACCTTCGTATCACTGCGACTGATACCTTCTTCGTCGTAGTTCGTGTTTCAATTGCTCGTAGCAATGTACAAGCATTTCTTGACCTGATGTTTGTAAAGGACGTAACCTTGCTTTCCTTTTCGGAGGAGTTCTTGCAGATTTTTCTTCCTTCTTAGACATCCCAATCGAATTCTGTTCGTGTAAGTATGGGACGAAATAGGAACGTAATTAATAAAATGTTGTGCTCATCATTTCACACAAACTATGTTATTAAATGCATTATCCGAACATGCCACAATTCTACTTACCTGGTATTAGCCAAATAGATTTACAATCCCACAGAAAAAAGAAAATATTCTTTAAATATTCTCGCAAATGTATCATTAGTGACTTTAATACCAATGCGGTGGTAACACGCAATTCACGCTAGAACAGTGGTTGAACGTTGCCAACGTGCGAGATTAACAGTAAATTTAAGACGTCGTTTCGGCAAGTAGGGTCCCTAAACTGTATGGTTACCGACACTGAAAAAGACCCGACAGCAAGAAAAGTTACTATAAATCAATACTTTAATATTAGAGGGGAGAAAGGGTAAGGTTGCACCCTTAGGGTACGTCCTTACACGGGGACGACTATACATCTTGGAATATGAAAGTAATAAACAGTGCATTAATTAATGCTGATTATTAAAGTATTTTCCTAACCTAACCTATGTTTTGGGTGATCCATGTCTAGGTAATAAACCAAAGGGGTTATGAACCATATTGACAGCTCTAATTATACCAATTTATCTTGGTATGCGACAGTTATTTATATATTTATTGAAGAGATTACATTTGTAAAGAAATTTAGGCTATAGCTAAATACTCTATAATATAACAAAAAATAGGCGTGTTCGTCATGAAAGAAAACAACGTGAATTTAACAAATGTATATTTCTACACAAAACCAATGCTTGTCTGTTGGGGTCTTATAAGTTAACATTGCTCAATTATAATAATTATCATAATATTAGTGAAATAAATAACATAAATGCACACAGGTGAAAATAGTGATGTTGGTGTTTAAAATATTATCCAACTTAGCCTTAGGTTATACAAGCCAAGTCAATAAACCAAAGGATAAAAATACCGGGCGAGTTGGCCGTGCGGTTAGGAGCACGCAGCTGTGGGCTCGCATCCGGGAGATAGTGGGTTCGAAGCCCACTGTCGGCAGCCCTGTAGATGGTTTTCCGTAGTTTCCCATTTTCACACCAGGCAAATGCTGGGGCTGTACCTTAATTAAGGCCACGGCCGCTTCCTTCCCATTCCTAGGCCTTTCCTGTCCCATCGTTGCCATAAGACCTCTCTGTGTCTGTGCAATGTAAAGGAACTCACAGTACCCAAAGACATTCTTGTATTGAACGACTAAAATGTCACCAAGACACTTTTCTTGCGTTGTTAAAAGACAAATGTAATTAATGTTATTGGCATTACGCCCCGCTAACTACTTCTACGGTTTTCGGAGACGCCGATGTGCAGGAATTTAGTCCTGCAGGAGTTCTTTTACGTGCCAGTAAATCTACCGACGCGAGGCTGACGTATTTGAGCACCTTCAACTACCACCGGACTGAACCAAGATCGAACCTGCCAAGTTGGGGTCAGAAGGCCAGCACCTCAACCGTTTGAACCACTCAGCCCGACGTGTGAAAACTAGATGAAGTCATATTTATCTTTATCTTTATGATGTTTAACTTTTTCCCTCCACCAAGATATTTAATAATAATAATAGTAAGGTAAGGGTTATTCTGCCCGAAGGCAGGTCCGAACCTCCGCAGAGGTGTTCCTGAGCCGGAGTTTACGTGCGGTAGGGTGGCCAGTTCCTTTCCGCTCCTCCATTCCCTTACCCCCCACCAACAGCGCGTGGCAACCCATCCAACTCCTGACCACGCCCAATGTTGCTTAACTTCGGAGATCTCACGGGATCCGGTGTTTCAACACGGCTACGGCCGTTGGCATAATAATAATAATAATAATAATAATAATAATAATAATAATAATAATAATAATAATAATAATAATAATAATAATAATAATAATAATAATAATAATAATAATAATAATAATCGTATGGCCTCAGCTACCGTGTGCAGACATTTCAATTTGACGCCATCTGACTGTCTGTTCGTCAATTTCGACGTTCCGTTTTAGTCTAGGCCCCCACTAGATGGCAGACCGAGTAAACCGAAACCCTCTGTGGATCAGTGGTAGAGTGTCGGCCTCCGGATCCCAAGATAGCGGGTTCAAACCCGGCAGAGGTAGTCGGATTTTTGAAGGGCGGAAAAAAGTCCATTCGACACTCCATGTCGTACGATGTCGGCATGTAAAAGATCTCTGGTAACACATTTGGTGTTTACCCGACAAAAATAATTAAATCTCAGCCATAGACGCCCAAGATATTTAATGGTTTTCTTTCATAGGCCCCGGAAGTGGGTAGGCCAGTTGCCCCAACCATAAATATATATTTTTTCGGGAATGATAGATTATAGACCTATAGTACTATGATTTTTCTTTCTTTCTTTCTTTCTTTGTTAATCAGTTTATCCTTCAGGTTTGGTTTTTCCCTCGCACTCAGCGAGGGATTTCATCTCTACCTCTTCATGGGCAGTGTCCTGGAGCGTGAGACTTTGGGTATTATGATACAACTGGTGAGGAGGGTCATTACCTCGCCCAGGCCGCGTCACCTGCTATGCTCAACAGGGGCCTTGTTGGAGGATGGTAAGATCGGAAGGGATAGACAAGGAAGAGGGAAGGAAACGGCCGTTGCCTTAGGTGCCTGGAGGAGAAGTGGGAAAATACGAGAAACCATTTCGAGGATGGCTGAGGTGGGATTCGATACCCCTCTACTCAGTTGACCTCCGACGCTGAGTAAACTCCGTTCAAGTCCTCGTCCTATTTGTTTTCAACTCTCACGGCAGAGCCGGGAATCGAAACCGGGCCTCTAGGGGTGGCAGCTAATCACATTAACCACTACACCACAGAGGTGGACTAGTACTATAATGCTACCTATATGTTTATGTTAGTGCTGAAATCCGATTTCTTACTTTACTAATGCTGAAAGCCCGAAAATGTAATGCTATTCTTTAATATGGGAATCAGTCTAGAAGGAAATGTTGAAAGTGATGTGATTTCTATCCAGGTTCGTTGTTATCCTAATACTATGGGTTACAGTACATTGCACGTATATAAAATATGCCACTTACAAACTTGCTTTTTATCCGCGAATTTCTGCGGCCACAAAAGTCACTATTTTTCAAGAGTGATGACATCTACACATGATAGATTGTCTGACTGTGCTGTTTTGAACTTTTCTTCTGTCATTTTGAAGTTATTCGCGATCACGAATAATAAACAATCGGCTTTTAGTAACGGCTGATGGTAGAGCTGCATGTGGTACTGGATCGTGACGTCACAGCGCGCCGCTTACGTCAGAGGCCGTTTCACTCGCCTTGCGGAAAGGTACTTTTAAATATGTTTTTAATGGTAGAAAACAAGGCATGTTGCCTCATTGTAATACTTTTACGTACTATTTCATTGGTGTACTTTTCAAAAAATATATTTCTGAAAATGATGCATGTTCCCTATTGTGTGCTGACTTCGCTCGCCACAGCGCGTACCAATGCTAGACGGTGTCTGTCGACTGGTATACTGGACGAGCGGTGGAGTGTTTTGCTGCTTCTAACACAATGAACCTACCTTAGGGTGAACCTTAGAGTGAGTGTATGCGCATCCGTGATTTACTTCTGTTAATATTATTAAGGTATGGCGTTCAAGCTTTAAGTGAGTGTCGTGTGTTCGTGTGCGCTACACTATCGCTGTCATTGCTGTGTGCACGTTACCGTGTTTACTTTTGTCATCTTATTACGTGTGTTTCGCCTTTCTCATGACCGTGTTTCCACCTAGGTACTACTAGTTATCACAGCTTCAAAAAAAAAATATTATTATTTTTATTAAAGTTCATAAACCTTAATATTTCTTTGCTTCAAATATTTAGGGTTAAGATTGTATGTTTTCAGCATTACTGTGCGTGTTGCATTATACCATATTATTGTTCTCATTAAGTGGGTAGTCCCGCATTACAGGGGCATGTCCTGATAATGTGACTTGTAAGAATGAGGGTTTTGGACAGCCCTAGTGTGAGCGATCTCAAGTGGCGTCGTGAATGTTATAATCGATTGCTTCATCTTGAGGCGAGCTCGTGTTTGACTCGGTCATGTTACTATCGGGTGTTTTGTTGATTACCCAGTCTGTGATGGACTTGTGATTTAAATTATAATTTGTTGAGTTAATATTTTCCGATTTCACTGCGGGCTTGTGTCGTACGTATATGTGTATTGTTTTAAATTTAAGTGATGAGTTGTGGGATCAACGTTAATGTGCGTGTTGCAGGGAACTCTCCTCCACTGGGTTCTGTCTAAAGCCCTCTATTAAGCTATTCATTTTATTAAATTATTAAATTTCATTTTATATATATATTCTAAAACTTGTGATTTTGGGGTGATCTGGCGCACCAGGATTTTTTTTAATTTGATGAAATGGTATCATTTTAAAGAAAGGTATTCATTTAAATTTTATTTATTTATTTTCGAAATTTTAAGTATACTATTTATTATCCCGTTCTTTTCAAGTTTTCCCTTTGTTATTGATCAAGGTTTTAGGGATTTATTTTTTATTTTCATATTATTAAATATTATTTACTTAATTATATATTTTTAATTTTTAGAACATTTGGTGATGCCTCAGCATTCCTTGGGATCTTCGCCTCTAATTTTTTATATGGGCTCGTTTCTGCATTCTTCCTAGTTTCCATGTATGCTTGATGCATTATTGCCTGATGTTCTGTTCAGTTTGTTTTTCCTTGCGTGCACACTGTCCTGTGACGTTAAGTAGCCTAACGTCATTTACAATCATTGTTAGGGGTGTTGCAACATCATCCCTCTCCAATGAACAGGGTCATTGCCCACAACAGACCAATGCATTCTCCCTCTCCAATGAGCATAGTCATTGCCCACAACATTCCACTACATCTTCTCCTCCAATGAACATAGTTATTGCCCACAACACTCCACTACATCTTCCCTCTCTAATGAACATGGTCATTGCCCACAACATTCCACTACATCTTCTCCTCCAATGAACATGGTCATTGCCCACAACACTCCACTACATCTTCTCCTCCAATGAACATAGTTATTGCCCACAACACTCCACTACATCTTCTCCTCCAATGAACATAGTTATTGACCACAACACTCCACTACATCTTCTCCTCCAATGAACATAGTTATTGACCACAACACTCCAATACATCTTCTCCTCCAATGAACATAGTTATTGACCACAACACTCCACTACATCTTCTCCTCCAATGAACATAGTTATTGACCACAACACTCCAATACATCTTCTCCTCCAATGAACATAGTCATTGCCCACAACACTCCACTACACCCTCCCTCTCCAATGAACATAGTTATTGACCACAACACTCCACTACATCCTCCCTCTCTAATGAACATAGTCATTGACCACAACACTCCACTACATCTTCTCCTCCAATGAACATAGTTATTGACCACAACACTCCACTACATCTTCTCCTCCAATGAACAGAGTCATTGCCCACAACACTCCACTACATCTTCTCCTCCAATGAACATAGTTATTGACCACAACACTCCACTACATCTTCTCCTCCAATGAACATAGTTATTGACCACAAAACTCCACTACATCTTCTCCTCCAGTGAACATAGTCATTGCCCACAACACTCCACTACATCCTCCCTCTCCAATGAACAGAGTCATTGCCCACAACACTCCACTACATCTTCTACTCCAATGAACATAGTTATTGACCACAACACTTCACTACATCTTCTCCTCCAATGAACATAGTTATTGACCACAACACTCCACTACATCTTCTCCTCCAATGAACATAGTTATTGACCACAACACTCCAATACATCTTCTCCTCCAATGAACATAGTTATTGACCACAACACTTCACTACATCTTCTCCTCCAATGAACATAGTTATTGACCACAACACTCCACTACATCTTCTCCTCCAATGAACATAGTTATTGACCACAACACTTCACTACATCTTCTCCTCCAATGAACATAGTTATTGACCACAACACTCCACTACATCCTCCCTCTCCAATGAACAGAGTCATTGCCCACAACACTCCACTACATCTTCTACTCCAATGAACAGAGTCATTGCCCACAACACTCCACTACATCTTCTACTCCAATGAACATAGTTATTGACCACAACACTTCACTACATCTTCTCCTCCAATGAACAGAGTCATTGCCCACAACACTCCACTACATCTTCTACTCCAATGAACAGAGTCATTGCCCACAACACTCCACTACATCTTCTACTCCAATGAACATAGTTATTGACCACAACACTTCACTACATCTTCTCCTCCAATGAACATAGTTATTGACCACAACACTCCACTACATCTTCTCCTCCAATGAACATAGTTATTGACCACAACACTCCACTACATCTTCTCCTCCAATGAACATAGTTATTGACCACAACACTTCACTACATCTTCTCCTCCAATGAACATAGTTATTGACCACAACACTCCACTACATCTTCTCCTCCAATGAACATAGTTATTGACCACAACACTCCACTACATCTTCTCCTCCAATGAACATAGTTATTGACCACAACACTCCACTACATCTTCTCCTCCAATGAACATAGTTATTGACCACAACACTCCACTACATCTTCTCCTCCAATGAACATAGTTATTGACCACAACACTCCACTACATCTTCTCCTCCAATGAACATAGTTATTGACCACAACACTTCACTACATCTTCTCCTCCAATGAACATAGTTATTGACCACAACACTCCACTACATCTTCTCCTCCAATGAACATAGTTATTGACCACAACACTCCACTACATCTTCTCCTCCAATGAACAGAGTCATTGCCCACAACACTTCACTACATCTTCTTCTCCAATGAACATAGTTATTGACCACAACACTCCACTACATCTTCTCCTCCAATGAACAGAGTCATTGCCCACAACACTCCACTACATCTTCCCTCTCCATTGAACATAGTCCTTGCCCTCCACATTCCATCGCTTCCCGTCCCCTAGAACAGAGTCCATTGCCTACACAGCTTAGCCTCCCACTCCCACTTAACTACCAGGTCTTTGAAGGACTCATGGCCACTGTCCAGACACGATTACTGAAGGTAACAGCAGCTTGGATAAGTACAGTGACAGTTGAAGACCACTTCAATCATTATTTGTTATTAGTTGTTCATAACATCACCAACCTTCTACCAATGACAAGTTTAAGTAATGTATTCAATATTGTATATACGCATGTGATGTCATAATATGTCAGGATGTTCTTATAGAATGTTTAATGTACAGTGTTATATATGTTTTCAACGGGCCGTGCAGCTTTGAAGTTACCTACAAGTTGTGTATTTTGATGTGAATCACACAAAGAGTTGGAGGGGTTTGAGAATCCATGATTAGTTTGGTATCTTCACAGATGCATCATACTCTCTATGGTTTACAGGAAGTGGTCATTTGATCTATTGAAAGAGAGACTGTCAGAACACTTCATGTGATATTTATTGTGTAAAAATAGTATAGAAAATTACATGTACATTGGTATGAAACAAGGTAACATCGTACAAACAGAGCTGAGCATTCTGTAATATTTGTCTCTATAGAAGCAAAGTTTGAGCTTCTTTTCTTGTACAAAATTTAGACACAACAAGTTCATATTAACATATTAGGTAAACACACAACATTGGGTGGCACTCGCCTTTGTTTGAAAAATCGTTCTGGCTGAAGCTTGCATTAGACTCACGTGACACAGTTTGTGGTGAACGCAAAGGTGATATCGATGGCTTCAAGTATTATCATCACAACTTCAAACTGACAAGTTTACAGGAGAAAAAAAAAAACAAGTTGAGATAATCGCTGTAAATCCAGTTAAAACTTCACAGATGAACATTTACAAATTACGGAATTTAAATAATCTGTTTATCGTCGCCAAAAGACCTATGTATGTCAGTGCGAAGTAAAGCAAATAGCAAAAAATAAATAAATCTGTAAGCATTGGCTCTAATAATGTTCATGGACTTACGATGAAATATGCGAGCGATATATTGGTTTCCTGTTTGTGATATCATTTAAACACCGTCAGATGTCGATATCCACGCTCATGCATGAGCTGTGTTCTGGTGTGCCAGTTTGTCTTGAAAGTGATGACAACATCTTCAATGGGCACATGACTAGTAAATTTCTTCCTATCATAACTGCAGTTAATCATGCTATCTTTCTCCCAGGAGAAACATCGTAACATGAGTTGCGATTCTTTTCATCGGTGAATGTATTCTTACGATATTCGTAAGATGTATATTGCTGCTAAATTTGGGGCACTGGAGATTTTTATATTGAATTAAGAGTTTTACTGATGACGGTAGCTCACACTTGCTGCCGTCGATATGACTTGCATTGAGGACCTGTTCCTCCATTTGCTGGAATCTGATTTTGTTGTCTGGTCAGTATACAAACATCTTTACATTGCAAACATGCATTTCAACCACAACGACTCAATCAACAGTGTGCTCAATGCTATAACGTGGTTTTCGATAAGAAACAAAACAGCAAGTCCCTACGCTTGTTCGTTTCCCTGAGCTTTCCACACACTGCACACCAGTACAGTTGGTCAGTACGGACACAATGGTGCAGACGGATATGGCACTCGTCCAGGGAATGCGTAGTTGTCAGCGTTGATTGTTCTGCAAATCGACTTGTATCTGTTGCGACCAGACCTGTTGTTGTTGCGGGGGTAGTGACGCCGTGTGTCGAAACGACCGTACCAGGGTGACCCCGAAACCACTGCCATCAATAGAGCACACATCAACAAGAACATAACTGTTCTCACCATTGTATCCTGGAAAGAAACAGACATGATAATAAGCTGTCAAGAACCGTACCAGGGTGACCCAACAATAGAGCACACATCAACAACCATTGTATCCTGGAAAGAAACAGACATGATAATAAGCTGTCAAGAACCGTACCAGCGTGACCCAACAATAGAGCACACATCAACAACCATTGTATCCTGGAAAGAAACAGACATGATAATAAGCTGTCACAAAACAAGGTGCATCTGTTGATGAGCAAGACTTCTCTTTACCGTTGGTCCGTAGTAAGTTTTACTCTCGTTCGCCACTAGATGGCTTACTGAGTGACATGAATGCAAAGCTGAAGTTAACTTACATGCCATTAGTGCACGCTCACGTCTTTCTGTGCTGCGAACCTTCCCAATAACGAACCAACTATCTTCAACTCGCTAAAAAGGCGCTTCTCGATCGCCAGCATCGCCAATGCACTGAGACGATCTTGATCCGTGGAATTCTGAAGAATTGCTTTGGTCCATTTCCGCGTTGAAAAACATCTCTTTGCTTCTGCTGTAGTAATAATTAATTTCGTGTGATTATTTCTAGTAACCCTTGTAAGGCAGACCCTCCGATGAGGGTGGGCGGCATCTGCCGTGTGTAGGTAACTGCGTGTTATTGTGACGGAGGATAATGTTATGTAGGGTTGTTGGGGGCAGCACAAACACGCAGACCCCGAGCCACTGGAATTAACAAAGGAAGGTTAAAATTCCCGACCCGACCGGGAATCGAACCCGGGACCCTCTACCGAAGGCCAGTACACTGACCATTCAGCCAACGAGTTGTCTTCTGCTGTAGTCACAGGCATAGTAAACAGTTTCAGGAAAAGTGTCCTCTATGCCAGTGCAGGCCACACGCCGTCCAATTCAGTGACAACCAAAAGGAACGGATCTGTCCTGCTGTTAGTCAGAGAAATTGCTCGTATTGCGTGCCTAAAGCCTGGATTACATTTCAACCTCTCCGCAGTGCTCATATGGAGTGAGGGTATATGACGCTGTTGACGGCGATTCGCCCTGAGGAGTCCCCTTGGTGCTATTCGGCAGGAGTAGGCTGTGTGCCGCCACCGGCTTTCACCCTCTCCTTTCCTTCTACCATATATCATGTCACTTATTTCATCTCATGAGGTTGACGTCAGGAAGGGCATCCAGTCATAAATACCCGCCCCCTTAGAAAAACAAGACGAGGGTTGGGCCAACAAAAAACAACATTATTTGAGACTGTCTTCCCCATCAGCCACACGCTCCTCGTGGTGCAGCCTTCTCATTTCCAGTCTGCACTATTTAGCTTATGGCCAAGTCACTCAATGCTATATCGCCGCCGAACATACCCACAGTCGCTTACTGTTCTTCTCCTACTACAAGAAAGGGGACTTCGCATCAGAGTACCGGTAGCTGTTTACAATAGCGCAATTGATATAACTTATTTACAATTCATTAAGTCACACTATTTATACAGTACCGATAATAGGACTCGAATTTATATGCATTGCATACTGCATCCTGCACAGGCCAGGAAAAACCTGAACCCTCCCTACACTCAGTTACTGCTAATATGCACCAAACACGGAATAAAAATTTATCTCACAAGGGATGTTAAGATGTCGCTACATCAGCATACGCGTCTGCGGTTTGCCACATACAGTGATGTCATTTCTTTAAAAGGCTGTGAGGAGACCTCCTATTATAATATAATATTGTATGATAAATATTGTCAAAATTCTCAGGGAGCTCATAGGTTGTGAGGAGATCTACTATTATATACTAGCTGACGTACCCATGCTTCGCTATGGAATTCTACATTGTACACGAAATTCTAGTGTAGACGTTGTGAGCGAGAGTGTAGCTCTTAACGTTACCCTAGAAACGCGACGGGGAAGTCACCAAACATCTTTTCTCGTATGAAGACTGAGTTAGGGAATTTTCACTGTAATGGTAGACCCGTTTACATACCATCAGTCACAATCAGGTTGGGGAGTTTTCATTATAATGGTAGACACCTACTCTCCACTTGCCTTTTTACATTCTCAGGAAGACTGTCTTAGTGGTTTTACCAACTGAAATGAACATACATTACAATGACGTCAGTAGAAATGGCGCGATTAAAAGCAGTGCATTCAAATGGAATACTCGATCAAATGAAACACCACACATTTTCTCACTTTTAACGAACATGACTACGCTGCCGATCTAACAGTCCAAAGTTCCAGCCGCAAACAGCCGTGATTCGTGAACACCCTTCGTCTTTCTTCGGCGGGGAGAGGGTCGAATAGCGGATGCTCCCAGGGCAAAAACTATGCCCTGTTACTAATCTGTTTCCTAGAAGTACCCGATGAGTCGGAAAATATCAATTCACTACACTGGCGGCTGAAAAATCTATCTGACTGGGAGGCAAATTTTTCCTCCAAGCCAGAGGAGAAACCCCCACTTCGCTGATAATTTCGAATAAAATGATGTAAAATTTAGTAAAAATGAAGAGGAAGAACTTTTCTTAAGAAACGGCTCTTTTCAGTTTTGAATTTTGAGTTATTTAGTGAATTGTGGTGCTATAATTTGGAATAGGCCTAAATTGTTATTCTAGACCAGTTCATACTACAACTGCTGAAGTGAGCCTCTGTGCAGCGCGTCAGAGTAGGGATCGAATAACTGGAATACTATAAAGAACCAGTGTGTTACGTACCAGCTGTATAAGAAAATGTATGAACCAGAGGAATAGCATGCTAAAGAAGAAAGTTTTCTAACTCCCCGGCTATTTCCCGCCAATATTCAGTCAGGCTATTATACTCGATACGCAGCAGTAATCCCATCTATCGGAGTTGAGAGGCAGCATCACAACAAAAAATGGTCAATGTAATGTTATTGTTGATCAATGTTACGCGCTTTCGATATTGTAGGCCTTCACATTTAGTTTTCTTCCGACTCTGAAATACCACTCTTATCATAGTCGGTACGGTAAAACTGAATGAAACATAAATGATTGGAAATTGTATTCTCAGTAACTTTTGTTATGCAGTACTTTTCGATAGGACCAAAAATATAAGTATTTAAAAAAAAAAAATTTTAGGTGCCTTCCCCTAACCTACAATTTTATCCAGGGTGAATCAAATTGTTTATAGCTTAGACTGTAGTTTCTCATTCCTCCACTCTATATATCGATTTTCATTAAATTCTGTTAACCCATTTTCTCGTGGCTCGGCGTCGATATGGACTTAGCAACATAAATACAAATTCATGAATATCTGTGTTACCATAGCCGGTATGGTAACAATGTATAAGACATAAATGGTCGAAAATGTTATTCTATATAACTTTTGTTATATAGTATTAATCGATACGGCCACTAAAAATATACATATTCGAGAATTAAATTTTAGGCTTCCCCTAAACTACCATTTCACTCAGCGTGAATAAAATTATTTATAGCCTAGATTGTAGCGACTTATTCCACGATTTTGCATACCATCTTTCATTAAGATAGGACCACTAATAACATTAATATTTTGAAATTTAAATATCAGGCCTTCCCCTAAACTACCATTTCTATCAGCGCAAATAAAATTATTTATCGCTTAGATTGTAGCGACTTATTATGCGACACTGCATACCGATTTTCATTAAATTCTCTTTAGCCGTTTTCTAGTGATGCGTGTACATACGTACATACAGACAGACATACAGACAGACAGAAATTACGGAAAAATAAAAAGTGCATTTCCACGTTACTGTGGAAATGACCGATACAGAAATAACATTATTTTCAAATTCTGAGCAATGTACAGACAAAACTCTTATTTTATACATATAGATAGTAGGTCCCCTCACAGCCTATGATATTCATTGAACCGTGTGTTTGGTCTCCTCCCGCCTTAAAGGACTTGATACCTGTGCAGTGCTCCTAGTGAGCTCATTGAAATTTACTACTATTAATTGTGGGTATTTCTGAATGTCCTAGGCATTGATATTTTGTAATAAATGTGTCTCTCCCTGTTCCTCACTTATGGCTCCATGGGCAAGGGATTTCTTTCCGTCCTGGAGCGCCCTTCTGCTCTCTTTCGTCGTATCTGTCATGCCCTGCCCGCGGCCGCTTATCCCCTCCCGGCTTCTCCGAGAGAGGGGACGTGCTGACGTTGGTAGTGAGTCCTCCCCTGCTGCTCTTGGAGTAGAGCACTACTCTTTCGTTGAACCAAGGACCGTGAGGGGGGCATGGGAGGTAAGATCTACTGGCTTGCTATGTGTTGGTAGGATGATGGGAGGAACTTGAAACTAGGAACTTGTACGGATATGTAACGCCATGCATCTGGTTGTAATTTGATAAGAGACGGCTTGGTGCCGAGATATTTTGTGAAATTAACTTAAAGTGTTGTATGCTTCTTGTATCATGAGGGAAAAGCTCACGAAAATGAGAGAAAGGTGCCAGAATGTTCTGGACGTGTAGTTTAGGAAGTATGCGTGTCATTGTGCCCGAAAGAGCTATTCATTGTGTCTTCACTGTTAGAAGATTTTTCTTTACCTTGTAACTGGTGAGCTGTATATACGTTGCAGCGCTGTAGTGATTAGTCAGACATTTATTTTGTACCAAGGCGCGCAGGTTACGTTATGTTAGACCTTTTATAGGAGGAGAGGAATTCCTCTATGTTTTACGAGGATGAGAAATGGAAACGGGTCAAAACCCTCCTTTAGTTATGTTGATTTCCAAGCGCTTCCGAATTTGTTTATTTTCCATTGTCTGTGAATAAATGTTGTTGTCAAGCTGTTTGGAATTGGGTCTTGACGTTAAACCTCTGGGTTGGACCTTACATTTATATCCAGATCCCTGGCCCGCTCTCCTTTGGGTCGTCCTGCCGGTTGAATTACGGCATATTCATCATTAATATGAATTATAATAGTAGGTCCCCTCACAGTCTATGAACTCCCCTTGAATGATTTTGATGATATTCATCATACAATATATATTATAATAGTAGGTCTCCTCACAGCCTACATGCTCCTGTTAGTGGATTTTGACAATATTCATCATACAATATATATTATAATAGTAGGTCTCCTCACAGCCTACATGCTCCTGCTAGTGGATTTTGACAATATTCATCATACAATATATATTATAATAGTAGGTCTCCTCACAGCCTACCTGCTCCTGCTAGAGGATTTTGACAATATTCATCATAAAATATGTATTATAATAGTAGGTCTCCTCACAGCCTACATGCTCCTGCTAGTGGATTTTGACAATATTAATCATATAATACGTAATATAATAGTAGGTCTCCTCACAGCCTACATGCTCCTGCTAGTGGATTTTGACAATATTCATCATACAATATATATTATAATAGTAGGTCTCCTCACAGCCTACATGCTCCTGCTAGTGGATTTTGACAATATTCATCATACAATATATATTATAATAGTAGGTCTCCTCACAGCCTACATGCTCCTGTTAGTGGATTTTGAAAATATTCATCATTAATATGTATTATAATAGTAGGTCTCCTCACAGCCTACCTGCTCCTGCTAGTGGATTTTGACAATATTAATCATTAATATGTAATATAATACTAGGTCTCCTCACAGCCTACCTGCTCCTGCTAGTGGATTTTGACAATATTCATCATACAATATATATTATAATAGTAGGTCTCCTCACAGCCTACCTGCTCCTGCTAGTGGATTTTGACAATATTCATCATACAATATATATTATAATAGTAGGTCTCCTCACAGCCTACCTGCTCCTGCTAGTGGATTTTGACAATATTAATCATTAATATGTATTATAATAGTAGGTCTCCTCACAGCCTACCTGCTCCTGCTAGTGGATTTTGACAATATTAATCATTAATATGCAATATAATACTAGGTCTCCTCACAGCCTACATGCTCCTGCTAGTGGATTTTGACAATATTCATCATACAATATATATTATAATAGTAGGTCTCCTCACAGCCTACCTGCTCCTGTTAGTGGATTTTGACAATATTCATCATACAATATATATTATAATAGTAGGTCTCCTCACAGCCTACATGCTCCTGTTAGTGGATTTTGACAATATTCATCATACAATATATATTATAATAGTAGGTCTCCTCACAGCCTACATGCTCCTGCTAGTGGATTTTGACAATATTCATCATACAATATATATTACAATAGTAGGTCTCCTCACAGCCTACCTGCTCCTGCTAGTGGATTTTGACAATATTAATCATATAATACGTAATATAATAGTAGGCTCCTCACAGCCTACATGCTCCTGCTAGTGGATTTTGACAATATTCATCATACAATATATATTATAATAGTAGGTCTCCTCACAGCCTACATGCTCCTGCTAGTGGATTTTGACAATATTCATCATACAATATATATTATAATAGTAGGTCTCCTCACAGCCTACCTGCTCCTGTTAGTGGATTTTGACAATATTCATCATACAATATATATTATAATAGTAGGTCTCCTCACAGCCTACATGCTCCTGTTAGTGGATTTTGACAATATTCATCATTAATATATATTATAATAGTAGGTCTCCTCACAGCCTACCTGCTCCTGCTAGTGGATTTTGACAATATTCATCATACAATATATATTATAATAGTAGGTCTCCTCACAGCCTACATGCTCCTGCTAGTGGATTTTGATCAATATTAATCATATAATATGTAATATAATAGTAGGTCTCCTCACAGCCTACATGCTCCTGCTAGTGGATTTTGACAATATTCATCATTAATATATATTATAATAGTAGGTCTCCTCACAGCCTACATGCTCCTGCTAGTGGATTTTGACAATATTCATCATTAATATATATTATAATAGTAGGTCTCCTCACAGCCTACATGCTCCTGCTAGTGGATTTTGACAATATTCATCATACAATATATATTATAATAGTAGGTCTCCTCACAGCCTACATGCTCCTGCTAGTGGATTTTGACAATATTCATAATACAATATATATTATAATAGTAGGTCTCCTCACAGCCTACCTGCTCCTGCTAGTGGATTTTGACAATATTCATCATACAATATATATTATAATAGTAGGTCTCCTCACAGCCTACCTGCTCCTGCTAGTGGATTTTGACAATATTAATCATTAATATGTAATATAATACTAGGTCTCCTCACAGCCTACATGCTCCTGTTAGTGGATTTTGACAATATTCATCATACAATATGTATTATAATAGTAGGTCTCCTCACAGCCTACCTGCTCCTGTTAGTGGATTTTGACAATATTCATCATACAATATATATTATAATACTAGGTCTCCTCACAGCCTACATGCTCCTGCTAGTGGATTTTGACAATATTAATCATATAATATGTAATATAATAGTAGGTCTCCTCACAGCCTACATGCTCCTGCTAGTGGATTTTGACAATATTCATCAATAATATATATTATAATAGTAGGCTCCTCACAGCCTACATGCTCCTGCTAGCGGATTTTGACAATATTCATCATACAATATGTATTATAATAGTAGGTCTCCTCACAGCCTACCTGCTCCTGCTAGTGGATTTTGACAATATTCATCATACAATATATATTATAATAGTAGGTCTCCTCACAGCCTACATGCTCCTGCTAGTGGATTTTTACAATATTCATCATTAATATACATTATAATAGTAGGTCTCCTCACAGCCTACCTGCTCCTGTTAGTGGATTTTGACAATATTCATCATACAATATATATTATAATAGTAGGCTCCTCACAGCCTACCTGCTCCTGCTAGTGGATTTTGACAATATTCATCATACAATATGTAATATAATACTAGGTCTCCTCACAGCCTACATGCTCCTGCTAGTGGATTTTGACAATATTCATCATTAATATATATTATAATAGTAGGTCTCCTCACAGCCTACCTGCTCCTGCTAGTGGATTTTGACAATATTCATCATACAATATATATTATAATAGTAGGTCTCCTCACAGCCTACCTGCTCCTGTTAGTGGATTTTGACAATATTCATCATTAATATGTATTATAATAGTAGGCTCCTCACAGCCTACATGCTCCTGCTAGTGGATTTTGACAATATTCATCATACAATATATATTATAATAGTAGGTCTCCTCACAGCCTACATGCTCCTGCTAGTGGATTTTGACAATGTTCATCATACAATATATATTATAATAGTAGGTCTCCTCACAGCCTACCTGCTCCTGTTAGTGGATTTTGACAATATTCATCATACAATATATATTATAATAGTAGGTCTCCTCACAGCCTACCTGCTCCTGCTAGTGGATTTTGACAATATTCATCATTAATATATATTATAATAGTAGGTCTCCTCACAGCCTACCTGCTGCTGTTAGTGGATTTTGACAATATTCATCATACAATATATATTATAATAGTAGGTCTCCTCAGAGCCTACATGCTCCTGTTAGTGGATTTTGACAATATTCATCATACAATATATATTATAATAGTAGGTCTCCTCACAGCCTACATGCTCCTGCTAGTGGATTTTGACAATATTAATCATATAATATGTAATATAATAGTAGGTCTCCTCACAGCCTACATGCTCCTGCTAGTGGATTTTGACAATATTCATCATACAATATATGTTATAATAGTAGGTCTCCTCACAGCCTATGTGCTCCTGTTAGTGGATTTTGACAATATTAATCATATAATATGTATTATAATAGTAGGTCTCCTCACAGCCTACCTGCTCCTGTTAGTGGATTTTGACAATATTCATCATTAATATGTATTATAATAGTAGGCTCCTCACAGCCTACATGCTCCTGCTAGTGGATTTTTACAATATTCATCATTAATATATATTATAATAGTAGGTCTCCTCACAGCCTACCTGCTCCTGCTAGTGGATTTTGACAATATTCATCATACAATATATATTATAATAGTAGGTCTCCTCACAGCCTACCTGCTCCTGTTAGTGGATTTTGACAATATTAATCATATAATATGTAATATAATAGTAGGTCTCCTCACAGCCTACATGCTCCTGCTAGTGGATTTTGACAATATTCATCATTAATATATATTATAATAGTAGGTCTCCTCACAGCCTACATGCTCCTGCTAGTGGATTTTGACAATATTAATCATATAATATGTAATATAATAGTAGGTCTCCTCACAGCCTACATGCTCCTGCTAGTGGATTTTGACAATATTCATCATACAATATATAGTAGGTCTCCTCACAGCCTACCTGCTCCTGCTAGTGGATTTTGACAATATTCATCATACAATATATATATAATAATAGTAGGTCTCCTCACAGCCTACATGCTCCTGCTAGTGGATTTTGACAATATTCATCATTAATATACATTATAATAGTAGGTCTCCTCACAGCCTACCTGCTCCTGTTAGTGGATTTTGACAATATTCATCATACAATATATATTATAATAGTAGGCTCCTCACAGCCTACCTGCTCCTGCTAGTGGATTTTGACAATATTCATCATACAATATGTAATATAATACTAGGTCTCCTCACAGCCTACATGCTCCTGCTAGTGGATTTTGACAATATTCATCATTAATATATATTATAATAGTAGGTCTCCTCACAGCCTACCTGCTCCTGCTAGTGGATTTTGACAATATTCATCATACAATATATATTATAATAGTAGGTCTCCTCACAGCCTACCTGCTCCTGTTAGTGGATTTTGACAATATTCATCATTAATATGTATTATAATAGTAGGCTCCTCACAGCCTACATGCTCCTGCTAGTGGATTTTGACAATATTCATCATACAATATATATTATAATAGTAGGTCTCCTCACAGCCTACATGCTCCTGCTAGTGGATTTTGACAATATTAATCATTAATATGTAATATAATACTAGGTCTCCTCACAGCCTACATGCTCCTGCTAGTGGATTTTGACAATATTCATCATTAATACATAATATAATACTAGGTCTCCTCACAGCCTACATGCTCCTGCTAGTGGATTTTGACAATATTCATCATTAATATATATTATAATAGTAGGTCTCCTCACAGCCTACCTGCTCCTGCTAGTGGATTTTGACAATATTCATCATACAATATATATTATAATAGTAGGTCTCCTCACAGCCTACATGCTCCTGCTAGTGGATTTTGACAATATTAATCATACAATATATATTATAATAGTAGGTCTCCTCACAGCCTACATGCTCCTGCTAGTGGATTTTGACAATATTCATCATACAATATATATTATAATAGTAGGTCTCCTCACAGCCTACCTGCTCCTGCTAGTGGATTTTGACAATATTAATCATATAATATGTATTATAATAGTAGGTCTCCTCACAGCCTACATGCTCCTGTTAGTGGATTTTAACAATATTCATCATACAATATATATTATAATAGTAGGTCTCCTCACAGCCTACATGCTCCTGCTAGTGGATTTTGACAATATTCATCATTAATATGTATTATAATACTAGGTCTCCTCACAGCCTACCTGCTCCTGCTAGTGGATTTTGACAATATTCATCATTAATATGTAATATAATACTAGGTCTCCTCACAGCCTACATGCTCCTGCTAGTGGATTTTGACAATATTCATCATTAATATATATTATAATAGTAGGTCTCCTCACAGCCTACCTGCTCCTGCTAGTGGATTTTGACAATATTTATCATATAATATGTATTATAATAGTAGGTCTCCTCACAGCCTACATGCTCCTGTTAGTGGATTTTGACAATATTCATCATACAATATATATTATAATAGTAGGTCTCCTCACAGCCTACATGCTCCTGCTAGTGGATTTTGCCAATATTCATCATTAATATGTATTATAATACTAGGTCTCCTCACAGCCTACCTGATCCTGCTAGTGGATTTTGACAATATTCATCATTAATATGTAATATAATACTAGGTCTCCTCACAGCCTACATGCTCCTGCTAGTGGATTTTGACAATATTCATCATAAAATATATATTATAATAGTAGGTCTCCTCACAGCCTACATGCTCCTGCTAGTGGATTTTGACAATATTCATCATACAATATATATTATAATAGTAGGTCTCCTCACAGCCTACATGCTCCTGCTAGTGGATTTTGACAATATTAATCATTAATATGTAATATAATACTAGGTCTCCTCACAGCCTACATGCTCCTGCTAGTGGATTTTGACAATATTCATCATTAATATATATTATAATAGTAGGTCTCCTCACAGCCTACCTGCTGCTGTTAGTGGATTTTGACAATATTCATCATACAATATATATTATAATAGTAGGTCTCCTCACAGCCTACCTGCTCCTGCTAGTGGATTTTGACAATATTAATCATTAATATGTATTATAATAGTAGGTCTCCTCACAGCCTACCTGCTCCTGTTAGTGGATTTTGACAATATTCATCATTAATATGTATTATAATAGTAGGCTCCTCACAGCCTACATGCTCCTGCTAGTGGATTTTGACAATATTCATCATACAATATATATTATAATAGTAGGTCTCCTCACAGCCTACATGCTCCTGCTAGTGGATTTTGACAATATTCATCATTAATATATATTATAATAGTAGGTCTCCTCACAGCCTACCTGCTCCTGCTAGTGGATTTTGACAATATTCATCATACAATATATATTATAATAGTAGGTCTCCTCACAGCCTACATGCTCCTGCTAGTGGATTTTGACAATATTCATCATACAATATATATTATAATAGTAGGTCTCCTCACAGCCTACATGCTCCTGCTAGTGGATTTTGACAATATTCATCATACAATATATATTATAATAGTAGGTCTCCTCACAGCCTACCTGCTCCTGCTAGTGGATTTTGACAATATTCATCATACAATATATATTATAATAGTAGGTCTCCTCACAGCCTACATGCTCCTGCTAGTGGATTTTGACAATATTGATCATACAATATATATTATAATAGTAGGTCTTCTCACAGCCTACATGCTCCTGCTAGTGGATTTTGACAATATTCATCATACAATATATATTATAATAGTAGGTCTCCTCACAGCCTACCTGCTCCTGCTAGTGGATTTTGACAATATTCATCATACAATATATATTATAATAGTAGGTCTCCTCACAGCCTACATGCTCCTGCTAGTGGATTTTGACAATATTCATCATACAATATATATTATAATAGTAGGTCTCCTCACAGCCTACATGCTCCTGTTAGTGGATTTTGACAATATTAATCATATAATATGTAATATAATAGTAGGCTCCTCACAGCCTACATGCTCCTGCTAGTGGATTTTGACAATATTAATCATATAATATGTAATATATTAGTAGGCTCCTCACAGCCTACATGCTCCTGCTAGTGGATTTTGACAATATTCATCATATAATATGTATTATAATAGTAGGTTCCTCACAGCCTACATGCTCCTGTTAGTGGATTTTGACAATATTCATCATTAATATGTATTATAATAGTAGGTCTCCTCACAGCCTACATGCTCCTGTTAGGGAATTTTGACAATATTCGTCATAGATATGTATTATAATAGTAGGTCTCCTCACAGCCTACATGCTCCTGTTAGGGAATTTTGACAATATTCGTCATAGATATGTATTATAATAGTAGGTCTCCTCACAGCCTACATGCTCCTGTTAGGGAATTTTGACAATATTCGTCATAGATATGTATTATAATAGTAGGTCTCCTCACAGCCTACATGCTCCTGTTAGGGAATTTTGACAATATTCGTCATAGATATGTATTATAATAGTAGGTCTCCTCACAGCCTACATGCTCCTGTTAGGGAATTTTGACAATATTCGTCATAGATATGTATTATAATAGTAGGTCTCTTCACAGCCTACTGAACCATTCTGTTCACGGTCAAAGAATGTTGGTATAATAATAATCATTATGGGAATCGTATGAGATCACAAGGAAAGGGCCCCGGGTGGCATCGTATTATGTAATAGTATCTGAGATTGCGCGCTTTTCGAGAACTTAGCGTCAGAAGCGAGCTGAAATTGCTAGATGCTCATTAGAATTTATTCCCCCAGCGAACCTCTTCACTTGCAGCGTGGGACGCAAACAGCTCCGTGAGAAATCGCGGGGAAGTTTATGTTGGAGGGAAAAGAATATATTCAATATCTTCGACTACAAGAGGAATGCAGAGGATTGGATGCAAGAACTGCAATCAAGATATTTTTCTGATAATTTTGATATGCTGCATGGCACTAGTTGTAACCACGATAAAGGTATGAGTAATTAATATTGCATACCGCGGGATAAATTTTCCACTCCGCAGGCGCGCGCATGAAGCCCACACACGTGGAGCTTGATAGCGAGGGTGTGAGATCGCTAATATATACGACTGCCGAGGGCGCGAGAGTCATTTAACTGTGTGTATCACTGTCACGCCGCTACTCAGAGTAGAGGAGACCACCTTCATCTACAAGCAACGCAGTCAGAGTTCACCTTATATTTGGGACGTGTAAGTAACAACCATTTGTAATAGAGATCAGAACTTTGTACACCTGCTTTCCTGTGAGAATATTCCGCTGCTAGTAATGGTGTTGACGCATAGTCACATCGCATAATCTGAGGCTAATATTGTCCTAAACGAATGACACATACTAGTGTAGGCTCAGAAGATTGATATTAATTCAATTCGGTCAGTAGAAAGAGCGGTCAAGAGTAAAGTAAATTGCAGTTGAGAATTGAGTAACTGTCTTACGTGGATAACGCTCAGAATGTGACCTGATATCACGGGATTAAAAGGAAAGGTTAGAGGGGAGATATAGGCATCGAACTGAGGACACATTGTAATCTGATCTTCCTTCATCACGGGGGGACTGGACACTGCTCACCCATCACGTTGAAGCGGCTGCCGAGCATCGGGGTGCGAACGTGGACCATCAGCGATAATCAAGTCACCAGCTTCCAACGTCAACATGATGTCCACAGGGGGACTGTTCAGTTGTATCATCAGACACCATTGTTTAAGCATGCAGCAGTATGATAATGGTTAGGTCAATAGTAGATAAATTCGGCCTTCCGCCAATATGTAAATAGGTTGGGATATGAATGCCCTTGTAAATAGAACTTATGCCCAGTACTCAAGCTTAGTTAATATTCGCATGTTGTTATTCTTGTCATTATTGCAGAGATATTATGTTCAAGGTAGGGTAATTGAGCTCATCCGGTCTCATATGAAGACAAGCAGTTTAGGTACTAGCAAAGTGCACGAGCAGGGTAGCCTGTAATATAACTTGTCGAATGAAGAAAGACTAAGATCTTCTATATCTCTTGAATGCACTCGGATTGGCGTATTAAGCTGAGCAAGTCATGTCGTAGGAAGCCCATAAGAAATGAGGAATAATGTTATTATTCCCAAAGTATTGAGTTGAGGCCCTAAATAGCATGAGAAATAATGTTTACGTAGGAATTTGTGAATGTGAGTGCCGATAAGATGTATGTGAATGTGCCGCTGAGAGCACCAATGATAAAGAATGAACGGGCCAGTTGTATTTGAGTTTTATCTGCGCTAGAGTGTTGAATTTGAACTCTAAGGAATAAATGGCCTGTAGTAAAGATATTATAATGAGGGCAATGCGTGTGGTAGATTCATGGGCCGGAGAGCAGTGACCTTCTTATACTAGGATCCGGAAGACGAAATTTTATACACGATTGTCGGTGTCATTCAAAGAGGCACATAACTATTCGTATGTATCTGCATGATGTAAATAGGTTCTTCTCATTTTATTTGATGTCATATGGTTGTTGTACTTGGGAAAGTCTCGCGATCGATTCCAAGACAGTAGAGTGTATATTATTATTATTATTATTATTATTATTATTATTATTATTATTATTATTATTATTATTATTATTATTATTATTATTATTATTATTTATTTTCCTTAAATTGTACATGTACAATTTAGGGGTGGTAGATGGTGAAAGGGCAAGCCCCACATACACGGAAGTGCCTCCATCTCCACATGTGTACATAAACTCTACTGAATATTTACATACAAACTTATGTAGACAATTTTAAATTTACATATTTACACTACAAACACTGTACCCTTAGAATAATAATTATCTTGATTTATCCTGAAAATATTAGAGTAAGAACACTTTCACTCAGACCCCTGTATACACACTCATTCACAACCACTCACACACGGGCACGCATACACATTCGCCCACATACACCTGTACTTGCACCCATCCTTCTTGCATTTCTAATTTATACAAGTTATATACATCACATATAGGTTTATATTTACATATACATTTTCTTTACTTCGCGGAGGAAGTGAGGAAAAGGAAGTAGCTTTACCTCAGATGGTATAAGGTTCCACGTACGAGCAGCCCTTGAGTAAAACCCATTTAAATATGAGGTTGTTCTAGCGAAGGGACGGACAAGAGTAACTCCTTGGCCTCTTTTAACAGAGCGGTAATTGAGCTGCAGGCGGTGGAAAGGGGAGAGGTGTGTGTTATCTGTCAGGGATTTCCTAAGGAAGGCTACATCTATTTGTGTACATAACGAGTTCACTGGTGGCAATGACCTGGCTGTGTTTAAGGGGATGTGTTTGTTAATTAAACGATGCTTGTTTAGAACCTGTAGGGTAATTATGAGCGCTGAGACATAGATTCACGTTAGAAATAGATTATGCTCTTTGTAGTTATTGTAACGTGCTCCCCTATATCAAGATTTCTACCTTACCTTCTGCTCAACTTCTTCGGCCTGCTCTCACTACAGCGTGTGCTTTGTCCGGTTACCCAGCCCGCTATGCACTCGACTACTGCTCGCCCTCCGTCCCCTCCCCTCTGCCGCTGCTTGTGTACGTCACGTCTGGTTCTCGTACTTTCTGGACTCTGCTCTTACGCTATAAATGCTTGCCCTGGCTTCGAACTGGCAGTCAGACATTCAGTGACGAACTATGTGGAGGGAGGCGTTCATACTCGCATTACGGCTGGTCCGTATGCGATATCTTATCTTATGTACAACTTAACATCTAAACCTTCGACGGCTGGCTGGGTGAGCGAAAATTAATCTTATTGTGTTTTCAATTTCTAATTCAGGAAACTATTATTCTCTTCTAATATGCCCTTCTGGCTGAATATGCAGTGTTGGATTTGGTGTGGCTACTAAAAATTTATCAACTAGTATGTTCATTTTGAAATTCTCATGAATATTTCCAAAACATCATTTAAAAAAAAAAACTAAGTTCGTGAACAGACGCTAGAAGTGACAATCATACCTGTGATTTTCTGTATTTTGGAACTGGGTTTACGCCTGGTTGTGTGCGTGACCCCACTACTTTCTCAAAACTTATTTGCAGGCTGAACATTTTCCTTTCCCTTCGCCAGCCCTTGGATTTCATTTTCTCCCTTATTGTTCCTTTATTCTCCTTTTTAGCTGACCCTGGTGGTTTTCACATTGTACAGTGGCCTTCGTGATTTCAGAATTCTTCTGGATATAGTTAATATATTTTTTGATAGGGTACTAGTCATATTGCATCTAGTCAATAATTTGTTGTATCTAATCCTATTCATTATTTTGGTGTATAAACCTAGTATTAATATTCTTTCTTCCCATCTTGTTTGAATTTATACTGTTTACAGAATTGCCCCGTTTCATTGGTGTTACAATTTCTACTTCGTTTCGTTTCAATTGAATATCGTCCTCTATCCTCAAAACATTGTCCATGTAATCGCATTTTGTAGGTTTTATAATACATATGTATTGTGCAAATCTAACTGGTTGCCGTGTCACCTATCCTTAATTTCTTGTCAACCTACACCTACCACGTATGACTTCTGGAAAGGCTCAGCATAACGCTTCGCGCCAGACTCTGCTCATTCGCTGCGATTGGATTCTGAATACTATTTGATGTAGAATTTTGTTAAATGCTGGGCACGCATTATGTGAAGGTGTGCATCGGTTTCACTGTTTACATTACCTTGCTGTTGTACTTCGCCCATGTTTGCTTGCGCCAACCACACTGGTCAGACTCGTGTCTTAATTTTTGAAGCATATTTCTATCCTATGCGTTTATTTCGATTTTTGGTTATTTTGCGTACTCTATTCTTCTACGATAACTAAACACTTCCTTATTTTTTACAACATTTACGTGACAATATGAGTTGCCTACGAGCAGATTTATGATTCAATTCATTTTATTTTATTCATTTTATTTGACGTAACCATTATGCACCTGTTGCAGTGTCAGATGTTTCCGTGATGCAAGATATCTCCTCCACAAGGTCTATAACTTCAATCGAGATACCCGTTTATGTCAAGAAATCATTTAGATTTGTTTATGTCAATTATGTCAGTTATATAAATTTCATTGGATATTTGTTCATTATCAGAATTTTTAGATTATTGTTGAGACAATAATTTACGATACCCTCATTCGTTGGACATATATACTTGTGTGTGGGAACGTTATCTACATTATCGGCCATTGTTGGAACTGTTTCCTAACTGTGGAAATTACGAGGCAATTTTAATTCAAATAACTTTTCCCGATTGTTACGTATTTGGTGGATCAACTTGATTCGCGGGATTATCGTTTGACTGGTGCACGCATCACGCCGCGCACGCTTTGAATAATGGGAAATAGCTTCTTCCTGCTTGCTTAGTGTGAGCTCGAACAGTGTGTTCGCTGAGACGGTCCAAGATGGCTGTGTTGTGTGAAGCTCCCAAGAGGACATCTTGGGGCATAGAGAGAGAATTACTGATGGAGTCTGACTCCGGCGGATAAGAGTGTGAAGGTTGGGGCAATGCCCCTTACTATTTTAAAAGTTTATTAGTGTGCTCCAACCTGTTTTTTTCTTTAATGTGAAAGTAAACTTGTGTCTTCTTCCCGTTTCCGGTATGGAGTTTTAAAAGTGTTGTAAGTTGGATACCCTAACTCCAAGCAAGTACTGGAAATTACAATTAATTGAAGGGATTTCATAGGAGCAGACATTTAAAAGTAAGTAATTTCATCGTGGATTTGACCAACATCAACAGCCATCGTATAACTTTTGTAACCAAAATCTTGTGTATGATCTTTGGACTGAATCGGTATGAAATACAAAACAAATGTAATGTAGGGAGTTCGGGATCGCTAATTATGCGTCTATGAGGTGCTATTTTGTGTAAGTCGTTTAACCTTATTCTTTTGTCTTCGTGCATTTTTGCCTACTGCTCTCCATGATGAGGATTATTATTATTTTGATACTTATGTTGAGGTGTGCTTCCGTGTTCTATTATTTTTGTGAGGAACGTTCATTGTAATTTTCCTTTGATATACTGTACTTCATTTAGTTGAGACTGCTGTCGACTTTAATTTCATTGTGTCTTCATCTTGTTCGGTTATTTTATGTAATTTTTATTCGCGGTTGGAGCCTTTTCGCGTGTCCTTGTGTGTGACTTGTAATTAACTATTTTGTAGTGTAGCAAATTTCAGTTTTAAGCTATATTTGTAATTGCGGGCCCGTATACTCATGATCATCACTCTAAAAATAACGATGAGTTTCTATATACTCATTTCCTAGTGTTTATCTTTTAATTTATTTGAAAAGGTTGCAACCTATTTTAATATTTTCTTCCCATATTTTAAGTAAATCTTATTGGGAATTTTATTCAGCGATGTCTGTTTTGAGTAATTCAGTATTTATTTGAGAAACCCTATCTTGCTAGCAGATTCATTTTACCTTAGTATAAAATTCATTATAAAATGGTGTTTCACCTTTGAGTTTTAATTGCGTTATAATTTATTTAAAAGAGTAGAATATATGTAAATTTAATTGTTTCCAACCTATTTTAAATTTTCTTTTTTATTTATTTATTTATTAAAATTTCTTCATTTTCAATATAATCTGGTCTCTCATTTGGTAGTTAGCAATATTAACCTGGCAACCTGTCAACCGTTAATAATAAGATCCAGCCCTTTCATTCATGCTATGCCCTCCACGCTTCATATTTTGTGCTACTGCCCTTACGGCAAGTATTGTGCTTGTTTTCTTCTTGTTGTAGGTGCTGTTTTCATTTTGATGTTTAGTGTTCTTTTGGTAAGGTTGCAATTGTAATAAACCAGTTTGTTACAATCGAAGATGCAGCTCAACCGTTGTTTATTTTGGTTAGATTTGTTACTGACCTGCTCATTTTATTCCTCTTCATTTAATTTATTTTATTACGTTGCCCCTTTTTACCCGATACCCCCTGAAGATTGCTGTTAGGCCGGAGCGGATGAAGAGGATTATTGAGCAAGGTAAGCTATGTGCCAAAGTGAGTGTATTGGTAACTATAATGTACTTGGTCAGATTTCAACATTGGCTTGACGTTGGCGAAGGCATTATAGGGCACATAGTTTCTTGGCGCCGATACGTAGAGCTCGATATTTTCGTAAATAGGGGTCATACGACCATAGTTTTATGCCGATGAACGCTTGACCTGATATTTTCGTAAAAAGGGGTCGTACAAGTTTTATTTGACATTAGGCGTATCTGTTGGATATCTGTTGAGGCGATAGCGCATAAATCTGTAAAGTGGAGCAAGCCTTGGCAGAGCGGTATCTAAACTGATGAGCTACATTCGATAATAGGTAGTACAGAAGAACCAACATTGGTATTTGATCTGTACGGTTTTGAGTTTAGCCTCGCGAAATATTATGTACATCCTTTGGATTCGCGTAGGTAGTTAACGAGGATGTTGCATATTGTGCTTGTTGGTGATCTGTTTGATGATAGTTGACCGGGACTGAGTTCTGTTTGTTATTTTGCAGTCCATTTTCTTTTCTCTAGAGCCCATTATAGATACGGTTGTCCCTATTTTGCTGGAAGTTAAGGTCTATTGTTGTCTGAATTTCAAAATTTTGTTGTGGCTATATTGAGGATATGTGGAGAGGTGTGATGTTGCATATTTATGTTATTCTTGCCTGTTGAGTGGAAACAATATTGTTATGTTGTTGGGAGCATTTATTGCTAAATCATAGTTGAATGAAATATTAGGAAATTTAAGAGTTAGGTCTGCGATATATACTGAACAGTTCTCCGCAGGACTTTATGACAAGTAATTATACTATGTCGGTCGATATTGAAGAGGTGCTACGACACTTGAGCGAACAATTTAGGGAACAATGAACAGTTTCGGGAGCATAAAAACAACTTGCTAAGAACAATGAGCAATTTACAGAGGAATTAGGTGTCATTAAAGGACAGGTCATAAGTCATAAGTGACATAAGTTTGTCGGAGCAATTGGCCAAGAGTAGTGAACATATGACTGATAAATTCACAGAAAGATTTGCGGGAAGTGAGGAACGTTTGACCGATAAATTCACAAAGAAGTTCGCGGAAGGTGAGGAACGCATGAAAGAAAGATTAGCTAACACGTAAGATAAACTATCTAATCAACTGACCGAACAGTTAACCCACACTGAAACACGCATCTCACATCAGATCAATGAGCTCAGGGAACACACTAGCGTTCGTTTAGAGCAATTGGCCTCAGAGAATGAAGTGACTAGGAAAACTCTAGCTGAGTTAGAAGATAAGATGTGCGCATATGCTGTGTTACCAACACAGAAGAGTTACGGAAACAGTTCGAGGAATCGCGTAAGACTACAGACGACCAGATTACTGAAATAAAAGGCAGTATAGGAGAAATAGAGCAAAAGATGGAAGAGAGGAATGCTAAGACAGTGAAAGAGTTAGGGACTGTCACGGATAATCTGATTGCAGTTATAGTTAGGATGGATAAAACGCAAGAGGGTTTGGAAATGGTAGAGAAGAAATTAGAGAATAGGATAGAGGACCAGACGCAGGAAATAGTAGACAAATGGGAGAAGTCGACGGAGAAGAATAAGGCGAAAATAGCAGGACTTGAATTGGGTCTCAAACAGACTAGGAAAGAGGTTAAAGCTGAAGTAATGGGGTTAGAAATCCGCAGAGAACAATCTTAGAAATAAGTGGAAAGGCGCATGCTGGGATTAGAGCATGATATAGAGAAGATTAGAGACAAGTTGGAACAATTAGAATTCCAGGACGATGGTGAGGTAAATAAGAGGAAACTTAGCTTCTTACATAATCAATTCAGAGAATAAGTATGAACGAGGCATACTTAATGAAAGCCAAGGGAGCGAACCCGTGCTACGAGGAGAGTCGTTCAGCTGCAAGCCTCGAGAAGGAAACACGACAATGTTTAGTAATGTCAACACGATTCCAGTATATGGATGGGTGCGTTCACCTGAAGATAGGCCTAAGAAATTCGAGGCAAATGGAGAGATTACTCCACGATCATTTCTGAGAGACCTAGAGACGTACATGGACGAATGCCACATTCCGCCGGAAAGACGACTACGCACGGCTGAAATTTTTTAATGTGGATCTGTTGGAATCTGGGCTCGCGCTTTTAAGTACACTTTCCAGACGTATGAGGAATTCAAACAAGCATTCCTAAATAAATGCTGGAACCAGGGTCACCAATTAGCCTTGAGAATGGAACTATACGCGCCAAAGTACGCGGGTTCGACGCGCACAAGTTGTAGTGAATTTTTTGTATCACAGTTTATACGTTTAAAAGAGCTTGACAACCCTCCACCCGAAGAGGAAATAGTGATAACTATTATTAAACAATTGCCGATCGAAGTGCAAAGGACTTTAATCGCTGCGAATGTCAAAACAGCAGTGGAAGTAGAAGAGGCCTTAAGGCAATGGGATCAAACGTCCGCATTACACCAGCCTAGGATACGGACGCTGGAGACAGTGCATCACGTGGATGCCATGACAGGGGGACATCTGACGAGAAGAAACGAAAGAAATTGTCAAAACTCCGGCACACAAACTTCGTCGCTGGTGGAAGAAGAACGAGTAAACCAGGGATATCGAGGAGAGTCGAACTGGCGGACTCGGACGTGGAACCCTCAACGCGATGACACAGAAATGTGAAGAAGACGGTAAAGGAGGAGGGCGAGATAACCGACCGAATTGGAACCGAGATGTTGGTTATCGCGGGCCAGGAAGGACGTATCCTCGGTGGAACGAAGACAGAGAAAGCAGTGCCAGACCACGAAGGGATCAGCTGCGCTCACACGACAGCGGCAAACAAAACAGCTTCTTTCATACTAGAGAAAGGGAAGAAAAATCAACTTCTCGACGGTAAATGGGAGGAAGCCATGGAGCGACGAGCTTGGATTATCAGGAATATGCTAACGCTTCACGACCCCACAATTTAAACCCAAATGCGACTGTATATACTGAAAGCAGTCGGGACGGTAAAAAACTTTGAACTTTGAATTCCGAGGAAGCAGAATGGATGAGAATAGCCGTACACAGCTGGGTAATTAAGCCAGAAGATTTGATAGAGGATCCAATTAAGAATAACTTACCTGTACCTGAAGAGTTGCCGATCATATATACAAGGGTTCATGGTGTAAACGTGAGGACATTGACGGCTACTAACAGTGTGGTATCGCAGGCACTTGTTTCGGAATTACAAACCAAAGTTCGCATCCCGTCGATACCAATTTCAAAATTAAAAGTTAAAGGCATCATCCCGGACAAGACTACTACTTGTAAGGAGCAGGTGTTACTGGACATTGAGATTGGGAACTTACGTGTCTCCCATCCTTGCGTAGTACTCCCAAGGATGGAGTATCACCTTATTCTAGGGGCGGATTTCCTTCGAGATTATGAAGCGGCTATTGACATGGGCTCTAACTCCATAAAGCTAAAGGCAAACGGTATTCATGAAGAGATAGAATTGAATGTAAATAGGGACCACCAACCTGAAGAACGTATCTGGATAACAGATTTGTATGAGGAAAATTTTATTTCGGAAAATTGGTTGGGTAGTTATGATGAGATAGTACCGGAGTTCGTAACCATGCTGTCTAAATTAGAAGAGGAAAGGGAAAAAGAAAAATTCTTGGGTCTTATGCCTGAAAAGGTGGATGAGGCAAAGATTACTGCTGAAGACAAGAATAGGCTTAAAGAATTGTAGTTACGGCATGAATCAGTCTTTGGATCCAAACCCGGAAAATTCCCAAATTTCCAGTATAAGGTGTGCGTTAACAATTGGGAACCTTACAAGCAAAAACCATATCCCATTCCAGAGAAGGTGTTTCCCCAGGTTCGGAAATTATTGAGGACATGGAGCGAAATGGGATAATCGCCAAGTCCCCGAGTCCATTTCTGAGTCCATTATGTACGGTACCAAGCCAAGTGGGTCAATTCGCGTATGTTTGGATGCGCAATCTCTCAACAGTCACATAGTGCCCGAATACGAGAGAGCCCCGAATCTCAAGGATATTTTAAAGAAATTTGTAGGTATGGAGTACTTTAGCGCGGTTGACTTAACGTCCAGTTTTCATCACATCGTTTTGTACCCTACCACCAGTATGCTAACAGGGTTTCTGTTTGATAACCATACGTATATTTTCCAGAGACTTCCCATTGGTTTAAAAACTAGCACTTCTGCGTTAATAAGGGCCTTAGAAATGAACCTCAGTCAGGAAGTAAAAGACTTCGCTATTCGTAATATTGATGACATCTTAATTAGCACAAAAACTTTAGATGTGCACTTAGAGAAAAATAATTTATTATTTCGAGGCCTAAATAGAAGCAACTTTAAAGTTAATCTGGAGAAGTCACATTTCTGCCAACGTAGTGTGTTATTTCTGGGGCAAATAGTAGATGGCCAAGGTATTAGGCCAAACCCAGCAAAGATCGCTGCGATACAGAACTTTCCGAGACCAGTAAGGATTACACATGTTAGGCAATTCTTGCGCCTAACGCGATTTTTCGCAGATCATTTTCCTGGGTATACTGAAGCAGTGGCACCCCTTCCAGAACTTCTTAAGACTAATAATCGCTGGAAGTGGGGAAATGATCAAGAGACTGCATTTCTAAACACAAAAAGGCTCCTCGAAAATTCCGTAAAGTTGGGATACCCCAGTTTGACAGAAAGTTCATCATCCGAACCGATGCTTCAGCAATAGGAATCGGGGCGGTACTATATCAAGAGACACCGGAGAAGGAGCACAAGGTGACATATTTGGCCCTCATGAGCCGGAAGTTAAGGGCTCATGAACTCAAATATACCACTACAGAACTGGAAATGGTGGCCATTGTGACCGCATTAGCACACTGGAGGAAATATGTATACGGTTTCCCAATCATAAATAGAACAGATCATAAGGTCCTTACATTCATTTTGAAGACAGACATCTTCAATCCACGCGTAAGTAGATGGGCACTTTATGTACAACAATTTGACTTGTCAGTTGAACACATTTATTCTCTGTCCCGTGGAGTAAGGAAAATAATAGTAATCCACCAGCTGTAATAATCACATAACCACGTTTCAGTTGAGAATTGTAGTGAAGATAAGTTATATTAGATAGTATCTTGTCTGTTATTTTTGTGTTTTTCTTTGTGTACGGCCATCCTTTCGATACTTAAGCATTTAACAAAACGCAAGGTTTCATTTCTATTAGAGCATAGTAGGATAAAGTTATACTAAAGAAATAATCTTCTGTCTATGCGTTTAACTTTGTTGGTAATCCTTGAGTACGGTAGTTCTTGCGAATTTCAAACTTTAGGCCTAATTGCAATTTCTATTTGTGCTTAATAATAACCTATTGTAATTAGGATACGTCTGAACGTACGGTAGTTTAAAATCATTGTAGTGTATTGTAGTATGTATCTTATTATAAATTAGTGTGTTTATTCTATTACTGTGAAATATTTGTGTAGTATACTATCTGTAGTACCTATAGTATCTGTGTATCTGTATTAACTCTTTTAGAAATCGGTACGAGTCACTGCAGGTAGAACAACTGAGGGAAGATGAGGAACAGGGAACTGTTACCGAGATGTATGGAAGTAGGAGGAAGGGAAAAGGTAGGAAAGGGAAATGTAGTGTAGTGGAAAGGAAAAGACAGGTGGAACAGGGTCATAGAAGGGAGAAAAGGGAGGAGGAATTAGCTTCTGCAGCAGTGAGAGAAGATTGGGCTGACCAGGAGGGGAGGGACTCAAATGAGTTGGGTAGGGTTGAGGCTCTGGTCATGGGGGATTCCATCGTTAGACATGCGGGGAAGTGTGTGGAGGGAAGCGAAACAGGGTAGAGTGTTATCCAGGAATTAGGTTGTAGGTTGAGACAGATGTTGAGGAAAGTAGAAGAGAAGGAAGAGGGAAAGGAGAAGGTGGTAGTGTTTTACGTTGGTACTAACAACGTAAGGCAAGCAGGTATAAGTACCAACATATTTGGGGATTGTGGAATGTGGTAAATGCAGCAAGGATTAAGTTTAAAAAAGCGGAGATTGTTATCAGTGGAATACTGTGTAGGAGGGATACTGACTGGAAGGTGATTGGGGATTTAAATGAGACTATGGAGTGGGTATGTGGGAAACTGGGAGTGAGATTTCTAGATCCTAATGGCTGGGTAGGAGACAGGGATCTGCGCCCAGATGACCTTCACTTAAACCGCAGTGGTACATATAAGTTATGAAACTTGTTTAGAAGTGTTATAGGTATGTATATTCAGGGAAACGGGGTGGCCTAGGGAGCGGTGTTAACCGAACAAGGAACTGGAAATCAAGTAGGGATGACATAAAAATGTTAGTGCTCAACTGTAGAAGCATTGTAAACAAAGGAATCGAATTAAGTAATTTAATAGATATATACTTAACAGATATTGTAATAGGAGTTGAAGCATGGCAGAGAAATGATATAATGGATGCAGAAACATTCGCACGGAACTGGAGTGTGTATCGTACAGATAGGAAAGGAATAGTAGGAGGGGGAGTATTCATTCTGGTGAAAGAAGAATTTGTAAGCTACGAAAAAGTTAAGGATGAAAAACATGAAATTCTGGGTGTAAGGCTCTTCTCTAAAGATATTAGGCAACTTGATATCTTTGGAGTGTACAGACCGGGAAAGGGTAGCACTGACGCTGATTCAGAATTATTTGATGAGATAATCAGCTATGTTGGAAATGATATGGAAATAAATGTGATAGTAGCAGGTGATCTCAATTCACAAATGTCAATTGGGAAGGAAATGCGAACGACAGGAAGCATGCCCAACAAATGGCAAATAAATATGGGAAAGGCAGCTGATTCAGAGAGTGATGGAACCAACTAGAGGGAAGAATATTTTGGATGTGGTGCTGATAAAACCAGATGAGCTCTATAGGGAAACTGAAGTAATAGATGGTATTAGTGATCATGAAGCTGTTTTTGTGGTAGTTAAAAATAAATGTGAAAGAAAGGAAGGTATTAAAATTAGGACTATTAGGCAGTACCATATGGCTGATACAACAGGTATGAAGGAGTTTAAAAAAAGTAACTATGATCGCAGGAAAATGGTAAATAAAAATGTAAACAGTCTCTAGGATGGGTTTAAAGCAATTTTTGAGGAATGTGAAAATAGGTTTGTTCCTTTAAAAGTGGTAAGGAATGGTAACGATCCACTATATTATAACAGAGAAGTAAAGAGACTAAGAAGGAGGTGTAGATTGGAAAGAAACAGAGTTAGAAATGGTTATGGAAGTAAGGAGAAATAGAAGTAACTTACTAGGAAATTGAATCTAGCAAAGAAGTCAGCTAAGGATAACATGATGGCAAGCATAATTGGTGGTCCTACAAATTTTAGTGAAAAATGGAAGAGTATGTATAGTTACTTTAAGGCAGAAACAGGTTCAAAGAAGGACATTCCAGGAATCATTAATGAACAAGGGGAGTGTGTATGCGAGGATGTTCAAAAGGCAGAAATATTCAGTCAGCAGTACGTAAAGATTGTTGGTTACAAGGATAATGTCCAGATAGTGAATGTGAGTAATACTAAAGAAGTATTAAAATTTACCTATGATAACAATGACATTTACAGTAAGATACAAAATTTGAAAACTAGAAAAGCAGCTGGAATTGATCAGATTTCTGGGGATATACTAAAGACAATGGGTTGGGATATAGTACCATATCTGAAATACTTATTTGATTATTGTTTGGTTGAAGGAGCTATACCAAATGAATTGAGAGTTGCTATAGTAGCCCCCATGTATAAAGGAAAGGGTCATTTAAGGCATTCTCCCAAACAATCTTGCAAACTGTCCGGAACTATTCTTGTACCTCTACAACTTTTATGCTATGTATATGTAAATACTCTGTAATCTGTTCTTGTACCTCTGCAACTCTGTGTTATGTATATGTACTGTAAATACTCTGTAATCAATTCCTGTACGTCTGCAACTTTTTATGTTATGTAATTGTAAATAATCTGAAATCTATTCTTGTACTTCAGCAACTCTTATGTAAATGAAAATACTCCATAATCCATTATTGTACCTTTGCAACGTTCATGTTACGTAAATGTAAATACAGTCAGAAATAATTCTCTGTAATCCTCATATTGATGATGTACATATTTTATATGTTGTATGTGTTTATATGTTCAACCATTTACTAATTATCTTATATACACAAACTATATTTTGATGTGTAAGTGCCCGCCAGTATGTAATGTCCTGTACAATTCCTATGTATGAGCCTGCAGGCTCGTTGGAATTAATTGAAATAAATGAATGAATGAATAAAGCTGAAAATTACAGGCCAGTCAGTTTGACATGCATTGTATGTAAGCTTTGGGAAAGCATTCTTTCTGATTATATTAGACATGTTTGCAAAATTAATAACTGGTTTGATAGAAGGCAGTTTGGGTTTAGGAAAGGTTATTTTACTGAAGCTCAGCTTGTAGGATTTCAGCCAAATATAACAGATATCCTGGATTCAGGAGGCCAAATGGACTGTATCGCGATTGATCTATCTAAGGCATTTGATAGGGTAGATCATGGAAGACTACTGGCAAAAATGAGTGCAA
Organism: Anabrus simplex; assembly: GCF_040414725.1. Taxonomy (NCBI): domain Eukaryota; kingdom Metazoa; phylum Arthropoda; class Insecta; order Orthoptera; family Tettigoniidae; genus Anabrus; species Anabrus simplex. Next base: position 6,098,906 of record NC_090271.1, read on the forward strand.
TTGGACTAGAAAAAAGAGTGACAGAGTGGAGAAATAGAGTAGGCAAAGCTTTATCTGACCCTGAAAAAATTAAGAGGTGAATTCCTCAAGGCAGTATTATTGGACCTTTATGTTTACTTATATATATCAATGATATGTGTAAAGAAGTGGAATCAGAGATAAGGCTGTTTGCAGATGATGTTATTCTGTACAGAGTACTAAATAAGTTACAAGATTGTGAGCAACTGCAACGTGACCTCGATAATGTTATGAGATGAACGGTGGGCGATGGTATGATGATAAACGGGGTTAAAAGTCAGGTTGTGAGTTTCAAAGTCCTCTCAGTTTTAATTTCTGCGTTGATGGTCTCCTCACAGCCTACATGCTCCTGTTAGTGGATTTTGACAATATTCATCATATAATATGTAATATAATAGTAGGTCTCCTCACAGCCTATGTGCTCCTGTTAGTGGATTTTGACAATATTAATCATATAATACGTAATATAATAGTAGGTCTCCTCACAGCCTACCTGCTCCTGCTAGTGGATTTTGACAATATTAATCATATAATACGTAATATAATAGTAGGTCTCCTCACAGCCTACATGCTCCTGCTAGTGGATTTTGACAATATTAATCATATAATACGTAATATAATACTAGGTCTCCTCACAGCCTACATGCTCCTGCTAGTGGATTTTGACAATATTAATCATATAATACGTAATATAATAGTAGGTCTCCTCACAGCCTACATGCTCCTGTTAGAGGATTTTGACAACATTCATCATATAACATGTAATATAATACTAGGTCTCCTCACAGCCTACATGCTCCTGCTAGTGGATTTTGACAATATTCATCATTAATATGTATTATAATAGTAGGTCTCCTCACAGCCTACATGCTCCTGCTAGTGGATTTTGACAATATTAATCATATAATATGTAATATAATAGTAGGTCTCCTCACAGCCTACATGCTCCTGTTAGAGGATTTTGACAATATTAATCATATAATCTATATATATAAAATAAGAGTTTTGTCTGTACATTGCTCAGAATTTGAAAAGAATGTTATTTCTGTATCGGTCATGTCCACAGTAACAAGAAAA